>NW_020291318.1:478762-487056 GCF_003184745.1 Aspergillus uvarum CBS 121591
CTAAGAAGTAACTAACCTATATAAAGTTTTTTTCTAATAGTTTAGTTAGTTTAGACTGTAGGACTATTAGTTTTTTTTAGAATATATTATAAAAAGAGCCCTATAAAACTTCTGGCTTTTTTTTATTTTAGTATATAAGCTTAATTTTATAGTTAATATTCTTTTTTTAGTATAGCAGTAGTTTCTCTGTATTCTCTGATTAGAAGAGAGGCAAAAAGTCCTAATAATATTTAAAAAATATTATATATAGATTAACTGTCTTTTTAGTTTAGAGTACTTTCTAAATATTAATAAGTAAAACTGTAAATATTTTTATACTTTTTTTAAATCTTTTCTACAGATAGTCTTAAAGTTTTATTCTTATAATTAGCTAAAGTTTTAGATTTATATACTATAAATATAATAAATCTTTTAGTCTTATTTTAGTTATATATAGAAATAATTATTCTTAGCCCAGTTCTAAAACTTTATTATAACAGGACAGCCAGCTTTTCCCTAGGATTAGGTTATATCTAAGATTATTAGATATTATATAAAAGTATGCTTTTTTTTTAATATAGGATTCTATATCTATTCTTATCTATATAATAAAGTAGATTAGTATCTTATTATCTAAGATTTCTTATACCAGCCTTAGATTAATACTAATAGTTAACAGGCTATTTATTTTAGTAAATATTTTACTTATAATACTATAGATTAGATATTCTAAATTAATAAAAGTACAGGTAGTTACAGTAAAGTCTAAAATAGCCTTTACTAAAAAAAAATATACAACTATATATTTCTTTTTAAAACTTTTTTAATTTTTTTTAGGTTTGTTTAGTAATTTTTATCTAGATATATAACTTTATACTAGACTTTTTTTTTCTAAGTCAGAGTCTTCGTCTGATAAGGTATACTGTTTTTTTATTACTAAGGGGTGGGTATAGCTGCAGCTATACTTATTAATTATATAATAAATTTTAAAAAATACTAGTAGATAAAATATCTATCTTACCTATAATAAAAAAAACAACCTGCTTTATATCTTTTTTATATTTTACTAAATATTATTTATTAAGCCTATCTTTAGGGGTTATTAGTTATTAAGCAGAAGTATTATTTTTTTTACTATACAGCAGCTATCTAAATAGGCTTTTATTTTATTAATTTAGTATTTGGTTTGCATCGCGCCGGCACAGTCTTAGTATAGCTTTTTTTAAAAAAAAAAATATTCTATTAAGATTGTGGTTCACGCGGTGTAATTAATTACAGTATTTTTTATATATAGGCTTTTAAAAAATTTTAACTAATCTTTTAATAAGCCTCCAGTTTACTGCAGTATTTAATAAAGTTTTTTTTTATTTATCCAACTTATTATATCCTCCAGCCTGTAGCAGGGCTTTGTTAAAATTATTTAAAAATTCTTCTAATTCTATTTTTTCTTACTTTATTATATTAATCTGGTTTAGGGCTTTTTATTATATATTAGAATTTTTAAATACTTTATCTATTACTGCAAGCATATCCTCTAGTTATACTATTTTTATATTTTAAAATTTAATCTAAAAAGAAATCTGTTGTACTGCCCGTCCGCGTAGTCTACTATAAATATAAAAAACTTATTTTAGTCTAGTAGGGTAATAATTTCCATCTATTATAAGTTTTATATATATATTTAGTTTAAATAGTTTGTAGTTGTACTTATCTTTTCTATTAAACAGTTCTATATTAGAATACTAAGGGTGGGGTTTATAGTTCAGCTTATACAATTACTGTAGAAGGTTTCCCCCTAATTTACTATTAATAATAAAAATTATATTATAACTCTGTAATTTATTTATCTACTTTTTAAAAGCTAGCTTTTATTTTGCTATTTTTATATAAAAGCTGATTAGCTTCTATAAAAAAAGTTGTATATTATTATATATAGCTGTAGATACTACAGTTAGCTGTAGTTTTTTCTAATCTATTTATTCTATTATTTTAATAATTCTTTTAGTTTTATTTTATTCTATTTATATACCTAGTCAGACTCTGTTTAGGGCTTTTTAATAAGCTATTTCTAATATTTTAAAATAGATAGATTGTACTAATTAAAACATATCTTAAAATAAAAAGAAATAGCTGAGAAGCTATTTTATCTGTTTGTATAAAATTTTTTTATATATACACTAAGCTAGTGCTAGTTTAGTACTTAGTGTGCGAGGCCTCAGGTGCCAACTGGTGCCTGAAGCCGAGCTCTATAACAGGGCCTTGGTCCCATAACATAAAATTAGTTCCCCTATTACTAATAATAATCTATTTTTAGAATTATTTTTAAGATTATCTATATTTTTATTTTTATTAATATAAAAAGTAGTAATAACATCATCCTCCTTTTACTTCTTAGATGTAAAGATAATTAAGTCTGGATTAAGATTATTAAGAATATTCTAATATTTTTTACTAATAGTAAAATAATTAATATATATCTAAAGCATAACTGTTTTAATTATATTAAAATAAAAACAGCTCTAGTAATAGTAGCAGATATTTTAAAAACTATTAAATAAATATTTAATACTAATACTATTAGTTGCAACTAAAAGAAAGTTTTTAGCTATTTAATAAAAAATAAAAAACTAATTACAGTAGGACTTTTAGTAAGTAAGAATATTAGTATATCCTATAATATCTAAAATAGTATTAGTTTAATTAAAGATATTTTTTTAAATTATATATTTTTAATATTTAGATATATTTTAAGTTTTTTAAATATCTCTACTGTAGGTAAGAGTCTTTAGTATTTAAAAATATTATAAAAGGCTTTATTTAAATTAGATAATAATATAAAGCCAGATAATAGTATATTAATTACTAGATTCTAACTGTAATAAAAATAAAACATTTTTTTAAAACTAGTTTGGTACTTATTATACTAGTTAATAATATTATTAAGCTATATATTCTTTTTAAACTTTTTAAGCTTTAATATTAGGTTTAGAATAGTTATAATTATATAAATATAGCCTTTTATTTAGTAGATATAATAATAGTACTTTTAAAGCTTTTAATATATATTTTATAAGTTTTTAAAAATCTTCTTCTTCCAGGGCGCCTGCTTTTTTACTAGTTAATTAATTAAGTAATCTAGGTAATTAAAAAGATTATTATATATATTATAAATCTTATAAATAGTAGGCCTATTATTCTTAGATAGATAGAATATAAAAAAAATATAAAAGCTTAAAAAGATACTCTATTTGTTTTTACTTAATTATAATAGAATAAAGATAATTAATATTACTATATTTATAATACTAAATAAAACTTTTAATTACTTAATAAAAATTAAGTATCTGGTAAATTTTAAAATAGATTAAGTTCCAGCAGGTTTTGCAGTCCAGAAGAAGATAGTAAACTAATCTAGATTTAAATTATTAAATAAGCTAGAACTGTTTATAGTATTAAAAGCTTATATTTATAAATCATACAATCTTCTGAATCTATATAATTTAATATACTAAAAAGTATTTATTTTATATTTTATATTAACCTACTTTATCCAACAGCTTAGAGTGGATTTTTTTAACCTGACGGTTAACCGTTTTAAGCAAAACTGTTAAAAAATACAGACACAGGTATAAAGATAAAATACTATATAAATCTTTATATAATTTGATACATTGTAATTTATATTATTAAAGAACATCTATATTATATATATATTCTAATTACGTAATACACTACCAATACAGTATATTACTCAACGGTTAAAAGTTGACTGATAAAAATGGCCTGAAACTGATTAGTCATGTATTTAATACTATATAGCTGTATTAGACTGTATTTAGAATGTAAAATATAAATAGAAATAAAGTTCGATAAGAGTTACATTTTGAAAACATAAATATACAATAGAATATATATTTAAATACGGATTTTAAGAGCTTGGTTTTTAACCTGTTTTTCAACCAAAATCCACTCTACAACAGCTGATAATATATTACTGTTATAAAATAAAAAGAACTTACAACCACTACCTATAATAATTAATAGTAAAACAAAATATAAAGTTAAAAGAATTTTTAATAAATAGTATATAATAAAAGGCTGGAAGAGCTAATGATAGTATTCATTAAATAAAAAAGCTTTATAAAACTAATTTAAAAACTAGTTTTAATATTTAATAATATAAAAACAGCTATATAATAGCAGCTGCAGTCCCAGCCAAACCCTAATTAACTATTAAATAAATAAAAACTAGAATAGAAAAAATCTAATACTAATATTTTTCCCCTTCAGCTCTGGTTTGTACAAATCTAAAATAAAAAAAAAGAAATAAAAAAAAAAAAGCCCTTTTTTAATTTTTTAAAACTAACTAAAAAAAGCTGTATTTAATCTAATAAAGAAACTAAATACTGCTATACTAAATTCAGCTTATATACTAATTTAATCTACTAATTCTTTAATAATATTTTAAAAGAAAGCAGCAATTACTGCGGGCTTATATTTAAACTTATTTAGATTATAGTAGCTATAATATATATTATAATTTTTAAACTTATAGTTTATATAGGCCCTATTTTATTATTTAAACAGCTGTATAGTCTGCTAAAACTTTATCTAATTATTATATTTATAATAATATAGTATTACTCAACTATAATATATAATTAGAAGGCTGTTGATATAAAAGGGGTGCCTGGTATACATCTAACTTTATTAATATTTTATATAAAAATATTATTAGATTTTTTTATTTAAGCTATAGTAAAAGTATTAATTTTTATTTTAAATTTATAGTAAAAAAAACACTAAATATACTACTAATCTAAAGTATAGTAAAATTAAAATAAGACTTTATTTTTATATATTATTAGTTATATAGTAATCTAATACTCTGTATTATTAGTATAGGAATTATAAATAGTTATATATTATATAAATAAAAAAAACAAATTATAGTTAGTAAAAATAGAAAAAATTTAAAAAAGATTATAATAAATAAAAATTAATATATTATCTGGGTAATTAGACTTACCAGCCCCAATATTAGAAGAAGAAGGTATAATATTAATAAATAGAAAAATTATAGAAATTATATAAATAAAAAAAAATAGATTAGTAATAAAAAGAATAAGAAGAAGATATATAAAAAAAAAAGTTAAAAAGGGGGGGGGAGTAGCCTTTTTATATAGTACTTTATATACTTTATATAATACTAGTAGCTAAGCCTAACCATATTCTTAAAACTAGTTGTATAAATAGTATAAAAAAGATTCTATTTACTAAATAAAAAAGAAATATACAGAAAAAAGAGATTTTATTTACTAAAGAATTATTATATTTACTAGATAAAAAGAATTTATATAGAAAAAAAAGCTAGAATAAGTAATATAAGTCTTACCTATATATATACTATCTACTAACCAGCTATAATATTATCTAAAAAAAATAGAAGTATAGAACTATTATTCTAAACCCTAAACAGCTGTTTATATAAATAAAAGCTGCAGAGAATACTAAAAAGAAAAAAGGGGGGCTTTTATTATAAAACTAAGACCCTATTATAAAGCTTAGCTTTAGATACTAGTTAGTACCTAAGATTTTATATACTAAATACTAAACTAGCACTAGCTTAGTATATATATAAAAAAATTTCATACAAACAGATGAAATAGCTTCTGAGCTATTTCTTCTTGTTTAAGGCATGTTTCAGTTAGCACAATCCATCTGTCCTGTAACAGCCAATATGTTGCTTTAAAAGCATAGAAATCAGAAAAAACTAATAACTGTGGGAGAGAGATGGGTTACAAACTTTGTTGTATACTATAAAGCTTTAAAAGGTTGTTATTTCTGCCAGCTGGATGCTAAACGGGCGAAGTATAAGAATCTATAGATTATACAGACCTGGTTCAATTGTGTTTAAAAGGCTATATCAGAGTACCGAATCCTTAAAAAAATATATTTAATTTTGATAAAACCGGCTTTATAATAGGCCAAGTTGCAACAGCCAAAGTTATTATTTAATTAAGCTGTTTAAAAAGATCTTTTTTTATACAGCCAGATAACTGTGAATAGGTAATTTTAATTAAGTATATTAACACCACCGGCTGGGCGTTAAAGCCGTACTTAGTTTTTAAAAAAATAAACTATATAGTAAGCTGGTATAAAGCCTTAATTCCAGGTAATTAGAAAATTAATATATCTTTAAATAGCTGGACAAGCAATAAAATCAGCTTATATTAGCTTAAATATTACTTTATTCTATTAATAATTAACTAATAAATTGGTAAATACACCCTATTGATTTTTAATAGCCATAAATTATATTTAACATCTAAATTTAATAATTTATATTATATTAATTATATTATTTTTATTTATATGTCTTCTGGTTTGTTACACCTCTACCAGCTGTTGGATGCCTTTTATTTTATATCTTTTAAAAAGATATATTACAGCTTGGTAGAATGCCTTGCACGTGCCTAATATTTAAAAATTAATAAAAATAAATTTTTAAAGAAGTATTTAAAGGCCTATACTATAGCCTTTAAAAAAGCTAATATATAGAGTATTTTTAAAGCTTTAGGCTTAGTTCTATACAATCCAAGCTAGGTGCTTAATAAGCTGATTTATAAAAATTTTAATAGCCGGCCAAGCAGCCAAGATTTTTAGTTAATAATCTTAAAAACGCCTGTTAATATAAATTAGTTTAAAAAGTAAGAGGCAAGGCTTGAATAACTGCTTAGTAATATAGCTAATATACTAATAAAGTCAGTTTTAGACTATATTTTTAAAGGCACTAAAATAATATTAACCCGGACGGTTTTATTAGAATAAAAAGTTTAAAAACTCTACTGGGCGAATAAGAGGTTAAATACTAAAAAATAATAAAGAAATAAGCAGCTTACAGGTCTTAATAGTCTTACTGTTAACAAAGCAAGGGAGGCATTCTAATATAAGTATAAAAAAAATAAAGCCTTTTAGATTAAGAATTAGAATTAGCCTTACTGCCGGGCACCTTCCAGGTGCAGTAAGTATAGGCCTCGCCAAAGCCCGCGGGTTTACGGGTCGGGTTCGAACCCAACCCGGTTCTTGGCAGGTTTTGGGTTGATGGGCTCAACCCGCAGGTTGGGTATAGGTTTAGCTATCTAATCTATAGGTTCTTAGCAGATACCTGCAGATTATTAAACTAAATAAATACTATAAGATCAGTAAGTTGTATAAGTTATACAGTTTTAGCTGTATTTTTAAAGTATTATATTTAGATTTAAAATAATCTAGTATAAAAGATATCCAGTTATATATAAGTTTATAGTAGTTAAAACTAAAGAATTTAATTTATCTATATATAATATACACCTAATATAAAATAAATTAATTATTATTATAATATAAATACTTTCTAACTCTGTCTGATATTTATAGCTAATTTTTTAGTAAAGAATTATTTTTATTATTTTTATTATTATTATTATTCTTCTTCTTTTTAGTTACTAGAACTGTTTGGTTTTTATTTATATTAAAGGTAATACTTTTTCTTTTTTTATTTATTATATACTCTGATAAAACTAGTACTTTTAATTATTTAAAAACAGCTTTTTCTGCTATTTCTTTTTTTTATTTACTATTATAATAATTTTTATTATTACTAATCACCTTAATACTTTTCTTAAGAAAACTATACTTCTTCTTTTAGTTAATTTTAATTTCTTTTTTAAAAAGAATTTTTTTTTTTAGATAATAGTATTTTTTTCTACTTTAAACTGTATTATATATTTATATAATATAAGTTTTTATCTTATAGTTGTATTTAGTAAATCTTAGTAGTAGTAGCAGATATTTTAAGCTAAATTAAAAAGTTCTTTAATATTAGTACTAGTAGTAGGAATAGAAAGTATATTATAAATAAGTTTTATAAGTAAATAAGAACTTTCCTGAGGTCTCTCAGAAAGGCTTTATTGAACTCTCACTTCTGCATACAAATTGGGTGCGAAAGTGAGGTGAAAGTAAGAGAAAAATAAAAGAATCAAAAATAAGAAGAAATAGGCTAACTGCTAGAATTGATTGAGAAACTGATTTTTAACTGATTGTTCTCCTGAATAGAACTCCAGGGGTCTTTTCATCCTTATTTATAGCCAATTGGCTATGAAAAACACATGAAAAACACATGAATTCATATGAAAATCATATGAATAGAATAGGGCCGAGAACAATAGAACCAGTGGTTGAATAGGGCCTAGAATAATCAATAAAAGTAAGGCCTTTTGCTCCGCTGCGGGGTGGGCGGAATTCGGAATATTAGTCCGCCAACTGGCCTGAGG
>NW_020291319.1:0-191721 GCF_003184745.1 Aspergillus uvarum CBS 121591
AACCCTAATGTAAACCCTAATGTAAACCCTAATGTAAAAAAAAATTAAAGTACAGATAATTAAAGCTACTGTTAATATTAGATTAATTTTAATAAAAACTAATAATAAATTTTATTACTAACTTACCCAAAAGCAAGTTATATATAAATATTCTAGTAATTATAAATAGACTAATAAAAAAAGTAATATTTTATATAATAAAAAAGATTACTATTAAAACTACAGCTAAAGCTTTAGTTAAAATAGTTTTTAAATAATACAGCCCTTTAAAAACTATAGTCTTAGATTAAGACACCCAGTTTATAAATTATATATAAAAAAAAGTATAGAACCTACTAAAGATTACTAGAAGACTATTTATAGCCTATTATTTTTAAATAGATAAAATAATAGAATATACAAATAGTACTGTTAAAGTATATTTAAAAGCTTATATAAACTATAACTAAAAAAATTAGATAAATCTACTATTTTTAGTAAAATTAGTAATTAACAGCTGTATAAGTACAGCTATAAAATTTTTACTATTTTTTTTAAACTATAGTTATAAGTTAAATCTAAATAGTTAGAAAATAGTTTAAAATACAGATCCAGAGGTTGCTGCCTCCAGCTTTATCTAATAAAAAAATATAATTATATAAAAAATATATAATATCTTAAACTAGGTCCAAAGTATTATAGTCTATATATAATAAAATATTAAAAAATAGGCTAATTAATCCTAACAAGCTGCTTTATTATACTAAAAGGGCAACTAGATATAGTTAAGCCTACAGAATATCTGTATAAATTACTCTAGTAAGAAGCTAGATTAAAAAAATATAAAATATACTATTTTAAAAAGAATAGAATTATATACTATATAATTTAATATATTAAAAAGTATTTATTCTATATTTTATATCAACCTACTTCGTCCGACAGCTGATAATATATTACTGTTATAAAATAAAAAAAACTTACAACCACCGCCTATAATAGTTAACAGTAAAGAAAAATACAAAGTTAAAAAAATTTTTAATAAACAGTATATAATAAAAGGCTGGAAGAGCTAATTATAGTATTTTATTAAATAAAAAAACTATATAAAACCAATCTAAAAACTAGTTTTAATATTTAATAATATAAAAGTAGCTGTATAATAGCAGCTGCAGCCCCAGCCAAACTCTAACTAACTATTAGATAAATAAAAGCTGGAATAAAAAAAAACTTAATACTAATACTCTTCCCCCTCAGCTTTGGTTCGTACAAATCTAAAATAAAAAAAAAAAAGAAATAAAAAAAAAAAAAGGAAAGCCCTCTTTTAATTTTTTAAAACTAACTAAAGAAAGCTGTACTTAATCTAATAAAAGAATTGGATACTACTATACCAAATTCAGCTTATATACTAATTTAATCTACTAATTTTTTAATAATATTTTAAAAAAAAGCAGCAATTGCTGCGGGCTTATATTTAGACTTATTTAGATTATAGTAGCTATAATATATACTATAATTTTTAAATTTACAGTTTATATAAGCTTTATTCTACTATTTAAACAGCTATATAATCTGCTAAAACTTTATTTAATTATTATATTTATAATAATATAGTATTACTAAACTATAAGATATAATTAGAAGGCTGTTAATATAAAAAAAGTATCTGGTATATATCTAACTTTATTAGTATTTTATATAAAAATATTATTAGATTTTTTTATCTAAACTATAGTAAAAGCACTAATTTTTATTTTAAATTTATAGTAAGAAAAATGCTAAATATACTGCTAATCTAAAGTATAGTAAAGTTAAAGTAAGACTTTATTACTATATACTATTAATTATATAGTAATCTAATATTTTATATTACTAATATAGAAATTATAAGTAGTTGTATATTATATAAATAAAAAAAGCAAATTACAGTTAGCAAAAGTAGAAGAAATCTAAAAAGAATTATAATAAATAAAAACTAGTATATTATTTGGATAATCAGACTTATCAGCCCTAGTATTAAAAGAAAAAGATATAATATTAATAAGCAAAGGAAATAATAGGAATTATATAAATAAAAAAAAAACAGATTAGTAATAAAAAGAATAAGAAAAAGATATATAAAAAAAAAAGCTAAAAAAAGGGGGGAGTAGTTTTTATATATAATACTAGTAGCTAAGCCTGACCATAATCTTAAAACCAGTTATATAAATAGTATAAAAAAAGATTCTATTTACTAAATAAAAAAGAAACATACAGAAAGAAAAAACTTTATTTACTAAAAAACTGCTGTATTTACTAGATAGAAGGGGTTTATATAAAAAAAAAAGCTATAATAAGTAATATAGGTCTTATTTATATATATACTACCTACTAACCAGCTATAATATTATCTAAAAGAGGCCGAAGTACAAAACTATTACTCTAGATTCTAAACAGCTGTTTATATAAATAGAAGCCGCAAAAGACACCAAGAAGAAAAGAAGGGGCTTTTATTATAAAACTAAGGCCCTATTATAAAGCTCGGCTTTAGATATTAATTAATATCTAAAATCTTATATACTAAGTACTAAACTAGCACTAGCTTAGCACACATATAAAAGAATTTTGTACAAACAGATAAAATAGCTTCTCAGCTATTTCTTCTTGTTCTAAGGCACGTTTCAATTAGCATAATCCATCCATCCCATAACATTATTTTATTTTTTATTTGTTTTTTACTACTATCTTTAATATTACTTTTACTTTTTATTATTTTATATTCTTATATTTTTAGTTTTTTATTTTTTTAAAATAATTTAAAACCCTAATATAAGTTTAATATTTTTTATTATAATAAAGTCTAATTATTTTAAAAAGTATTATTTAACTATTACTTTAGCTTTGAAATAGATATATATAAAAACAGATATATTATCTATTAATTTATAAATTTCCAGAGATTTAGCCGGTAGATTTTAATATAAATATATATAAATTATTAATTATAGTAACTGATTAACTAGCTAATATAGTCCTACTTATATTTTAATTTAATATAAATTAAAATATATTTAGCCAACCCCTATAGATTAGGCAGGCAACTAGTAATTAAAATAAATAACTAGTAAAACAGCTAACTAGTAAACCTACTTATATTATTAAGAGTTATTAGAATATAATTTAACTGTTACTTAAGCTTTAAAATAGATATATATAAAAATAATTATATTATTTATTAATATATAAATTTTAAAAGGATTTGGCTTGTAGATTTTAATATAAATATATATTTAAGAATAATATAAATATATATAGTTTTTGTTGGTTGTGCCAACTAATTAGGTGGCTAGTACAGCCCCATCTAAGTCCTAATTTAATCTGAATAAAGGTACATTCGGCCAACCCCTGTTGATTAGAATATTAATCCTAGATATTCAACCTTTCACAATTTGTAACTTTCTCAGTATTTGACAAATATAAGCAGTAAAAATACTTTTCCATATTTCAAAACTTGTGTCATGAACTTCCATTTGCCGAAGACGAATCCTGAGCTGGCGAAGGCAAGGAAGATGATATTCCTGCCTGGGAAGAGTTTTGATTGGAGCCTTGCCTAAGATCATCGAAACAAACACGAACCCATCCCATGATTCTGTCTTGTGGTGCTGGGACCATTGACCCAGGAAGCGATCCATTTTGCTGCATTTCCCTTTCAGAGGGACTTCTATTCGTCCGGGATCCCGAGGTAGGAGAAGGCCCCCGTTCATGGTCTGGAGAGCCATTGTTCCCGGAGGAACGACTACCTTCGTCTGATGATTCTGAAGAGTTCAGATCAATGGAGAGCTTGTCATTCAGAATTTTTCCATTTTTGAACTTATTGTCAAGTGTTCGGGCCCCGTGTGTAAATATCTCATCCTTCAGCAGGAATCCAATTGCAGCATCATCAAGAGTAATTGTTCTTCTCCCTGATTTGGACAATTGCTCTAATTTATTCCTGATGAGGATTGCCCGTCGAATGAGAAATTTAGGATCAGAGTCCTTTTTAGACGGCATCTGGTAGCCCCGAATATCCAAATGATCCTGCAACCTGGTCACAAAATCTGGCTTTTTGACAGCCCTCTCAGCACGTTCGTGCTTGGCTTCATAGTACTCAGAGAAGCTGTCTCGTCGCCAAGAAGTATCCTGAAACTGGTTGGTAAACTTTCCATTGTTTGTGACTGGCTCGGAATCGACGGTTGCAACGTTGACCAGCTGAATCTTGTCGTCCTGGAATTTAGCAAATGTTGACCTGGTGCCGCCAATGAAGATGAAAACAGCGTGGCCGATAGGCCTGTATTTTCCTTGGTCAAAGAACTGTCCGTCCTGCATAGGAGCTAGAAAAAACTTCAACCATCCCAGTTCCCCATTCAAAGTGGTATCAAATTCATCAAATATAACAAGAGGAATTCGACCCGACACTGTTGCATCCCGAGCTTCCTGAAAAGCAAACTGAAGATTAGTGATGTCAATAAATTGCGAAAGGTTGTACTCCAGGACTGGATATTTTGTAAGCTTCTTAGGAGTTGTCATCTTTTCAGTAACCTTTTCAAGGATCTGCTTCACAACAAACGATTTTCCCGAGCCGGGGGCTCCAAAAACAGCAATCGATAGTGGCTGAATGAGTGCTGGATTAAGATCAGCATCTCCCTCCTTAGAGATGGTATAATAGTTCTCTGCGCTCTGGAGATACTTTTTGATTTTTTCAGAAATGCGATGAAAATCTTCGATTTCTGATCTATCCGCTGTCCGAATGCTGCCAAATTTGGCAATAGGAACAGCTGATAAGCTCGCTTCAGGTCCGGTCTTAATAATATCTTTTCCAATATTGAAAGCTTTCTTCATGATATCATCACCCAATCCTTTCTGGTCGCAGAAGTCTCTCAAAATTGACCAGGTGCCGAGCTGATTTGGCGGGACGTTGGCATCTTGAAATTTAAAATCATGATTAGGATCATGTCTCTGCAACGTCGGGTAATGAATTTTTGTATTGTCTCCAGGGTTTATGTTGTCTCCGGAAGTGGGGATGATGCCATCACGCGCAAGCTGGCGGGCACAACTCAAGCCGTTCTTGATCGCGTCCTTGTCGCAGTTGGTATCTATCATAGTTGATACCTTGTCGCAGTTGGTATCTATCATAGTTGATACCTTGTCGCAGTTGGTATCTATCATAGTTGATACCAAACCACTAAGGAATGCTGCTTCAATTGCTTCTTGATGGAGGGCATGTTTCTCAATATATTCTCCCTCCCCCTTGTCACAGTCAAAATAAACACTATTCTTTTCAGGAGGCCGATACTGTTCTGTCCTCAATACAACTGCACCAACGTAGCCGAAACGAATAATCCACTTCATCTTAAATTTATTGAGAGAACAGAATTTCTGTGCTTCTTCTTGACTTGTATTAAAAAATTCCACAGTGTTAGCAGCTGCTTGCTCCCACGAATATGAGCTTTTTGTGAATTCATTTTCTCGAAGTTCGTTAACATCGAGGACAACAATAAACTCTTGCAGTCCGTTTTCAAAGAATTCAGTTAATATAGCAAGTCCGTTGTCGTTCAATAGATTTCTGGGGGAATGTGTTTGGTAGAAGACCAAATGAGCTTTTCGCAGAAGCTCTTTCTTTGTTTCGAGCAGAGTACCATCAGGGTCATCGACAACAATTATCTCGACTGCTTTTTTCTTATTTGTGAGATAGTTCAATGGCTTTTCTGGGATGTGAACACAAAGAGGAATCAGCTCTTTTTGGAGTATAAAGAGAGGTCCACGGGCTTGTTGACGGGAGACTCCATAATTTCCGTCAACAACAGATAGCTCAATCATATTGAAGGGCACTTCAGTCTGAGGGTTCCGGATGGATTCGGTTGTGTCCTCAAGATAACATAACGACGGACGCAAATCGCATAAGAACTGATGCAAGAGACGTGGACCAGCCTGAAGGCCTTGGAGATAATTATTATTTTCATGTTCGAATCTGAATAAATCAAAGCGAGTTCTCCCCAATACCAACACATCCCGTCTTTTTGTCATGATAGAGATTATTTGCTGAGAAGAGTGAAATAGTAAGAACTTGTCGGTGTGTGTGACACAAACAGGATGTCTTCTTAGTATCAGAGAGACAGGTTACTTAAATAGTTGCAAAGCCTACTTCTAGCTGGTTCTTCTGATCTAATCATTTGTAATTTGGAATGTTGAACTCCGGTAGTCTTCTCAAAAGAATCACCCAGTAGTACTAGAAATAGATATTACGAGTCAGTTCCAGAGCTTCAAACAACATTACTGTATACAGATCCCGTATTGAGTGCCCTCCAATGAGTCTAAGAAAGTAGGCTCAGAAGCTGTGATCTAATTGCAAAGTTCAAGTTAATTAGAATACCCTTGTCAAATCTAGGCCCGCCTATATGCTATCTTTTGAGTGAATTTCCCGTTTAACCTCCTATTGCTGGCAAAATAATTTCCTGGGTTTCCAAACTTTTACACACACGATTGATCTAGATCAATCCGTTACTTGTTCATTATAGCTCTACCATTGGAACACATAATGAGAACAAAACATCTTTTGGTCATCATTCCGGCTATGGAATAAACAGAATCTACGGCTGGCCTATTTTTTCCCTTCCCCATAAGAAGCTAGGTAATACCGAAAGGGACTATTTCGACTTGATCGGACATGGTATTATCTAATTTCAATGAGCATGCTTCTTGTTTAATTTGTCAAGGAAGGACGGCCATCAAGATCCACAGAATTGGTGGCGGGGATATCTGGCTTTCTTATCGTAAAACAACGATGACAAGATACAGAAAGCCCAGGTCGGAGTAGATAGAGTCAGTGATATAGGATACGTCATCAAGTAGCAATTTATACATGTCCAGCCCATTTTCGATACATATTACTTCACACACATGTCACTGTGCGGGGTCTATACCCAACCTGAGAAGTGTCCGCTAAGGTTGGCGAGGCAAAGAAAATTCACGGGCAGTGTAGGTCGCCAGAGGCCCTAATGCTGAAAAAAGCAACCAAGAGGGAGACCATGATCTTATTGAACTTGGCGTGAGTGAGATATGCTTGTACATTACATGTGATTGCCCGAATGTCTCGGAATTTATTGTTGCTCATTACCAAGCAAGACTTTAATTTGGGAGGCCAAATGCTCAGTACCATTATCTTAAGCTTACCTGTATAAATCTTTGAAATAAACTTCATTCATCCATCATTATTGTCCACGGAATAATACAGATCTTGCGGAGAATATGGCAAGTGAGAGATTGTCTGTCCTACCTTGCCTTCCCGGCTGTCCCACCCTGCATTATGTGTACTTGTTCTATACCATACAACTGTTCGTTTACACCCGTGGTTGACACTGCGGAGGGCTGTTATGCTATGAAGAGACAACTCTGAAAATTGTTCCGTGGGAGAGTTAGATTAATGATCTGTGGTTTTAAATGATGCTCAAGTGATCGGCCGCAATCCGAGGTTGGGTCTTAACAGTCGGAATTAGGTTGGCGCCAATTCTATGCAAAGCCGAACGGGGCACAAAGGATTCTTCGTACAACTGTGTTATTACGATCTGGCACTGTGGTATCTGTCTCTGGGGAAAGCAACTGAGGATACCTGGGTCGTATTACTGTAGCCCCCGCAATATTCATGCAATTACGACCAAAAGTTTCTGTCAACCTCAATGATGTAAGAAATTCTCAGATACGCTATGTTCATGCCTTACAAACCGCCCTCTTCCACCAAACACAATAGCACCCGCCGAAAAAAAAAACATATACGTTTCGGCAGTAGTGGCCAGTTCTAAGCAGCGCCCACGTCTCCGTAAGACAGCAAATACAGGCTGTGCAACTGAGAAATTGGATGAATTCACCGAAGGTCTTCATTGGTTCCATGATGGCAGTGCTGCAATTTATTCAATTTATTTAATTTATTTAATCTGTGTCTGCATTTTATATCTAACAGGCAGACTAGATAAATAAGATAAATAAAATCTGTATGCAAATTATACACTTTCTACTGCTATCATCAAAACCAGAAAACAGTACAGCCGTGAGCCAAGGTCATTTTCATACCGAATACAATAGGTAGAAGGGTGATCAGTCGCTGTACTTTGTCTTTCAATTCTTTCTCGTGTTCATAGTCAGATGAAATGGCTTTGAGGCAAATAACAACTATCAAAACAGAAAGAAAGTGCTCATAGGTCGACTCTCGTGGACGGCTTTGTTCTCTTCATCTACATTGATATTCTTGTTGGTATAAATATTCTGAAAAGCCACACTTGACCAATGTTTGGGATACACGACCAGATTATTTCTCCACGACGCTATGCCGCAGAATAGGCCAGAACGTCATACATTCCTATTACGGGAATTGGACCACTGAACATATTCAGAAAGAGACCTAAAAAGTCCGAAATTCCAAACAGAAAATGGAAACCATGCCACAAGAATACAGAAACAGAACTTTTGTCTCCTCTCATAACAGTCACGCGGAGCCTGAATTCATGTGCCCCACCATAACATCTCGGACAATATCGATGTCTTTGTTCCCACTCACTGGAGTCGCTGTTGTAACGCTCGTGAGGTCCAAATATAGTGTGTCTGTTGGATCCAAGCCAGCGCCCCAGAAGGCCCATCCCATGACAACATCCGAATTTATTTCGAGAAACCTCAGCATATCGTTGAACATTCGGTTGCAACCACTGTTTGCTGCCTCCCCCAGACTCTGTTAAGATTGGCGACCCTCTCAAACTTCTTACAGCATCAACAAATGGTAGGAACGCGCCTGGATGGAAAACATCACAAGCACCCGAGGAACCACCCGTATTATCAAAGTACTAGAAGTCGTAGATTTCCATGAGTCTCATCTTCCGCTAATACTAGTTGGGGGTATGGGGAACAGATACATACCTTGTGTGCATCGCATAAAATCCTGTTCGAGGGATCGGTGATGTGACGTAAACCACGTTCAGAGTCTTGAACCCAATGGGTAATACCTTGCCAATCTGTGCCAGGCACAAGGATATACCGTGCGCGTGCGACGGTCCTGATTCTATTAATCACATACTGTACGGCCTGGCCCCATGTGAGAATCCCCGGATCGTGTGCTGTGTATAGAGTCAATAATCAGCTTATTTTAGAAGAAATTGGCGCACTGACGTTCATTCATGAGACCAAAGATCTGTAGCGCATATCCTGTTAAAGCAGAGAAGAATATATTGTTGTTGTATGCTCGAGGACTTACCACGTGATCATTGTGCTGATAGTGCTGCGCAATTCGGATCCAGAGTTCTTCGAAATCATATTCATAGGTCCGACGCGCATCTTGTCCGATAATCACACCACTTAGTCTGGCATATTTATGCTGTATTCAAAGGTCAAGGTTTTTCGCATTGCAATAGCGTAGGGAACATGGAGGATTTGCACTCACAACGTCCACAATCGCGTAACGTCCGCTCGCAGTGACAGCTTCTATCAAAACTGTCAAGGACATCCAAGATTTTTGGATCAAGCTTAGAGTCAATCTAAGGTTGGAGATAGTTCCAGAGGACTGGGAAGCGGAAGAGGGTTGCGTTAAGGTCAAGCCAAGGTTGGAGGTCCGCAACAGAAGGGTATCTAGGGCCACCACCCAGCACTTCTCCAGTCCCGTTATGGTCACTTTGAAAGGAGAGACCGGGAATATTAACACTGTAGTTATCAACATCAGCATAGAAATTTTTATTGCCGACCGAGAATCAAGATCAGCAGATTATAGACTGGAAAACTTGCCCATGCCACTCAAGATTGGTTCATAATCCAAAGACTTGACCAGGAGACAAGAATACTAGACCCCACAGAACAATTGAGCGCAATATATAACCCATCATCTTCTTTATTTCCGTTCAATGACATGAATTGAGGTCAGAAAATGTGTAGAGAAAATGTTGGCTGTATGCGTAGCTGGTGCGAGGGCCTGCTCGCAATGTAATGGGGTAATGGGCCTGATTTAAGTACCTTTGACGGTTAGTGACTTCTACTAGAGCCAGTTTGACACAAGTTACATGAACAAGATATGATTCCAGTTTTGGGGGAAATCCATTTGAGATCCCCAGTGTGTTGGGTTGGGTCCACGCTTGTTAACCTTGAGTGAGGATTTGATATTGGGTGGGTCAGATGGTTCTTCTGCTGTCTGGAATTTAATTGGATTTGATTTGACCTACTGAAATATACCAACCAAGCTTTCTGTGATCCCGATAAATATCAGAAGTGGGTTTTGCTAGGTATCTATGGGCTGTGGTTCTAATCCATGGAAATAATTATAGAATCCTCCGACTACTTTGTGAGGATACGAGTCAGCTTAAGACTGTACCATTCACATTGCCAAGCCAGAATCAGGTCTTGCTATTCTGAGGTTGTAACTAAGGTAAGGGCTTAGTGTCGTCAATTCAACTCTGAACCTCTCTCACGTCACTAAGCTTTGCTATCCCGAGGTACATCCACGGTACTGGAGGTGTAAAGCGACGATCTTTGCTGAGGTCTAGAACTCATGCCTGATACAAGCACCGCATGCATATATTTACTCCATGTAACAGGCTCTATTAGTGAGATGGTGCAAGAACATCGTTTTCCAAGCCAGACTCGGGAGGGAAGCGCCTTGCAGCGGTATTCAGAAACCTGAAATACCAGATAGAGATCAATGCCCAAGGATCGCGATACTGCTATTACCTAGTTGGTTGATCTGGGCCGAACTTGAGGGTTGTGCAGGCGGGCCTCACTGTCTGCTGACCGAGCTCGTAGAAAACGGAGATGATCTGACCCGCAATTGATAGCTATCGTCTGCAAACGGCCGCCTTTTCAATATGCATAAAACTCCAGATCCAAGAACTAACAGAAATTGCCGTAACTTTATATTATAGGTCTAGAATATATTTAAACATGGCCTTGTAGTAGCGCCATGGCCAGCCTATGATCAACTGGATATAAATCTCGGGTCATTGTCCGGGCTTTTGGGGAGTTCTTATTCTACAACAATATCGGAATTCTGTCAAACACCAGCAGGTCTATTTGAACATACCCATCATGAATGCAACCCACGGGCTTTATCTTGAGCAGCATCCTTGTGACACCTACCTGGTCGGCTTCTGCCAGAGGCGCGAGGGTGGGTGGAACAAGAGCAAGCTTCGACTGGACTCTTGCCTTGGCGATAATGGCGGTAAGTCTCAGTTCTGGGATTCAAGGGAAGGATCTTTCGCACTGAACGCAAAACAGGCCGCTTTGAGTGGGGAGGAACTGAGTTTACCGAGCAGGCATCGAACATCAAATTCAATCCCGAAGAAGGTGCTGGCCGTAATCCTATTCTGCGAGCTGATCTTCGCGACTCGGCTGGCAACTACCTCCGTAACAGGGATGTCAACCTGGCCGAGAGGATCGACAACTATGATGGGGATCTCCAGTTCCATTGGTAAGTGCAGTGAGACTTAAACAGTCTGATGCCCCGGGCGCGTTAACATACTCGTTAGAATAGCTTCCCCAACTAATTAGTAGTCCGGTACTGTCGTTCATGAACCGGGGATTACGCCTTGTTCTTTTCTGGTTTTTTTCTTATAATCATTCGTTAGGCTCAATCAAACATGTTCGGTGGGTTAGTCTATAAGCTCCAAATCTGTAGGAGTCCAATATCACTTGTACGTAGTGACAAATATTATTCAAAAAATCTTCCCCCGTCCCACAAATACACTTCAACAAGCGGCCAGGGCCAAACTTACCCCACCTATGACCTTCATTGACCGATATTATGTAGCACTCTGCCGAAAAGGAGTTTGCCCCCAACTCATCGTAATTTCTTTGGGACACGGAGACGAGCCCCCGCTCCCTGGCTGGCCGTTCGTATAAGTGAGTCTACAGGAATATCCTGCCCACCTAGAGCGACGTGAGTTATCGCACACGAGGAGGTTGAATCAGACAACCTAAATATGACGTGTTAACAACAGGTGTCTGAATATATTGCTTGTGTGCCTCCCTTTGGATCTCATTATGTATTTGTTGTCTTCGCTCACCCATAAACAGAACCACGTCTTCCGAGGCTCTCTTTACACAAGTTTGTTTCTTATCATGCCAGAGTCGTCGAAATCCTCAGGAAATGGCACCGCGCCCCATAGTTACGAAATCTTTCGTGCCGCCACCAGCGCGTTATACAAAAGGTTGAGGGCCCAAGAGACTCACAAGACCACGCACAATCGTCTTCAACTTCCTCGCCATACTTCAACTGGTTGTTGGCGCAACTATCACAGCACTAGGGCCTTTGTCTGCTCACCACATGGTTGCAATCACCATCCTAGGGGCAATTAATACTGTTATCGCTGGTGTCCTTGCCCTTATGAAGGGACGCGGGCTACCGCAGCGTCTACGAAAGGATTTGATCGAGATCCCAAAAGTTAAGACCTATATCGAAGAGGTGGAGATAAGTCTAAAATATGGTGCGGACGAGCAGGTTAATCGAGACGTGATGAGTCTAATCAAAGACTGTTTCGACCGGTACAGGATGATGCAGAAAGTGATCGACATAAACCAACCAGACTCTTATGTCCATGCGCCGCAGCTGGAAAGAGGCAATCAGTCAGGGAGTGTTCGCGTCGTTGATGAGGAAATGGGTATCTCAGCCAGATAGATTATATGATCGTGTAGGCTTCTGTATTTTGAATTATCAGAAGGTTAGTTCTTCAATGAAGTAACGGGCAAAAGACAGTATACAATACTACGCTTAGAGAGTCCAGCTAGCGATAAGCTATTTTATCGATGATCAACGTCGAACCAGGGAACAGATATATCCGAACCATGAGCCGGAAAAGGATGGGGGCCTGATATTCTCGAGGTCTAGATTTTCTTTGTACCATGTATCCCACATTGCATGGAACTGTCTTAACAACAAAGAAACGTTGCCTTCAACGCCGTTTGCAGACGGAATCTACTAGGTCCTTAGTAGAGTTTGATACCTATCATGACAAAAGTCAGCACATTCAGAGAAAAGGGAATGGTTTACGGAAAGATCAATTAGGATTGAACAACAAGAATACGAGTAACTGAAACCAATAACCAGCAAAATATCTATCTTGACAGAACCACAGATCTACATGTTCTTCCTACAGCCCATTCCGTCGTATGACCGACGGTCCTCATTTGTGGTTGGATGTCAACCACTAGCTTTAGAGATGTGACCCTTGAACAAGCTTTCCTTTAGCAAATCTTTGCTGACGTCATATATCTGTAGCTGCCAATGGGAGTAATAGTTAGCTTTGCACAGTTCAGGGCAGACATTCAATGCTGTGACTGGACCCAGAGCTAGTATTCGTTAAGCGCGGCCGATCTATAGTGGGATCCATATAACTAAAGGATTCAGTGCCATATGTTTAAGGCACCCATTCCCGGCACGTGGAGGACTGCAGATCAGTGGAGAATGACGTCAGCACCACATCATCCATCTTCCACACCCGTGCAGATAGTACAAGTATCCAACACGGCCATCTGCAACCACCCGACCAGTGCCAGCATCACGAGAACTAAACATCATGAGTAGTAGCAAGAAACCGCCCGTCGCGCAGACATTGCAGCCCCGATGGACGACAACCCCCCACCAGCCCCGCCCACGTCCCACTTGGCGGCGCATTCTCTTCGGCGTGTTCGGTCTCTACAGTCTCTACGCCCTCTATTGCGTCCTCTACGGCTTCCCACTTCTTGCGTCTCCGCTGCCACCCTATACCGGCCCGCATGGCGTGGGTGCAATCGACTTAGAAGTACCTATAGCGGGCGGGCCCCGACGCGTTGCTGAGGCGGTTCACAAGGCCACCGGACAACCGGTCTTCGACGTTGAGACCCTGTTGGCCACGGTCTACTATCCGACCGACCGTGACTTCCGGTCCCGCAAGCCCCGGTACCCCTGGATTCCGAGGCCTATCAGCCTCACGGCCCAGGGCTACGCCCGCCTTGCCGGAGCAGACAACCTCATCACCCGATCCGTCTTCACGGCAGTCCTGTGGGCGGTGGGAGGCGCCGTGACCATCCCCGCCGAGGTCGACGCCCCGCTTCTTCTCCGTCCCGATTCCTTCCCCGTCACCGTCTTCTCCCACGGGGATGTCAGCTCGCGCACCGACTATACCCAGTTCCTCGCCGAACTCGCCAGCCGCGGGCACGTCATCATCGCCATCGAACATCGCGACGGGAGCGGGCCTGGCTCCATGGTCAAGACCTCCGCCAGCTCTTCGGGCCGCCAGGTCCTCCCTCTCCGGCTCTCCGATCTGCAACATCCAGATCTAGATTTCGACCGGGATGCCTTCAAACGCGCCCAGCTGGCCTTCCGCGACGCCGAGTTTCATGCCGCCGTCGACCTCCTCCACGCCATCAACAACGGCACCCCGATCCTCAACACTCGGGACCCCATCACCACCCTCCCCTCGTGGACTGGCCGCCTTAATATGACCCATCTCACCCTGGCCGGCCACTCCTTTGGCGCCACCGGTGCCCTTCAAGCCCTCACCACTACGCTCTCCACCGCGCCCGCTGCAGGATTGATCCTCGATCCGGGGAAATCGAGCGGCCCCCTCAACCCCAACGCCACCGTGCCCATCCTCGTCGTGCACTCCAACTCGTGGTCCCGTACCGTCAGCCCCTTCTACAACCGCCCGCACTTCGATACCGTCCGTGACCTTGTCGGTGCGGTCCCCGCGCCCTCCTGGTTCCTCACTAGCATCGGGACGGCACACCCCAGTATCACCGATGCGCCGCTGCTCGAGCCGCTGCTTCTCAGCTGGACTACAGGCGCTACCCTGGACGTGCAGGACGCTCTGCGGGAATACGTTCGTGTGGCCGATGACTTCATCCATTATGTACGCGATGGCGGAGAACGCGGCATTCTGAGCGAGAAAGCAACCCACCATCAGTACGATGAGTGGGTGAGTGAGGAGCGGCAAAGGGAGTTCCCGCGGGCTTTGGCCAGACTTTGGCAGGTTCATGTGACGCCGGTGAATCAGACGAGACCCATGGAGTCTCCTGTAGAGCTGTAAATCGGTTGTCTCATTCAATGTGTATCGACATATGCCGGGCTTGGCGAAGGTTCGAGCAGTCAGCCATGTGACCATGCCACAACCCGCCCTACTGTTATGAGAGTAGAAGACAAGGGCGAGATCTCAGCGAGTGAGTCAGAATAGAGATCGGTATACGGTCGGGCCAAAATGGTTTCTCTACGCCGAGATGGGGTTAGCGACGGTAAGAGCACGGGCGTAGGATTTTTGGCATTCTTGGGCTTGGGCAGCTCAGGCGACAGCCCCTTATGGGCCATCTCATCAAGCTTATCCCCCATGTTAAAGAAAATAGATTGGTAAATAAATAATATTGTTTCACGTAAGCAAAGCTACGGACCTTGGAGATCAAATGCCCCTGGCATAACTCTCCAGATACGCCGACAGCGCGTCATCTACCACCAGGCGTGTCAGCCAGATGCACAAGGAACGACAGATCACGACCTACATTTGTTGACATTGTGCCTGATATTTAGCTCCATATACTCCGGTCGGTGCTGCCAGTCAATATGTTAGACTATAATACTGATCAAACCTGGGCAAGGGGAGCATCATACCGCAGCATCCGCGCCCCGGACCAGCCAATCCTGGACAATGCGCGCATCGGCGAGGGTCTGCTCCCACGCCCCGGTCAGGATCCCCACGGCCGTCTCGAACCGCGTCAACGAGTCGTGGCCGAAATCCGCCAGCTCGGCGCGCGTGCGGCGGAGATTCTCCAGCTCCACTTGCAGACTTTCCTTCTCCTGCGTCTTGAGGTGGATCCGGTAATTGGTTTCTTATCACGTACCTCGCGGTTAGTGATTTTGTCCCATGAGTGAGGGGGGCGGGCGCGCGGGGGGGTTAAGTCCGTACTGGATATGCCAGCCGCGAGACCGGCGATGGCGGCAAAAGAAGCAAGTGCGGTGATTACGCCACCGAGCTGGATGTTCGAGATGCACCATCAGCGATCAGGCGTCTTGGGAGGAACGCTCACTACGTACCACGATCCACGGTGTGAGGGCGGGGAACATCTTCACAAAGGTCCCGGTGGCGGGAATGGACGCGCCAAAGACAATCTCGAAGGCGCGGAGGGAGCTCTCGAGCCGATACAGCATCTTGTGCAGAGCGTCGAGCTCCTGCTCGACGAGACGGATCTGCTCGGTAATCTCGCCTTCTTTGTCCTTAGCCCAGGTGGAGAAGGAGCCAACGAACGCGGCAAAGTCGTCGGTCACGGAGCGAAAGCCATCGGCGATCTTCTGGGCATCACTTTGGAACGATGTGGTTCGCTAGGATGAATGAGTCAGTCGTGACGACTAAAACCAGGACTGCGTTCCGCGTACCTCTATGTACGTCTCGAGAGTAGTTCTACGCGTCTGGATGGCGATGCTCTCGTTTGCGCAAATCTTGATGATACTTTCGTCGAACCCTTGACCCAGCCTTGTTAGATTGAGCCCTAAGACGACTCAGAACGGGACTCACGCCTAGACTGTACGCTGACCGTGGCCGCAAAGTCACGGCTCCCGGCGAGCACATCTCGGTACGCATGGTGGAGTTTGATGATCTCGGGCTCGAATCCAGAGTCATGGATCCGATCGATTTGCGCAATGCGTAAATGCAAGCCGGCAAAGGTGTTCTCAATGTCGCGGGTCGCCTGGGTGGCCTCGGCGCCGGCGCTTGCGAATCGAGTTTTGCCCTCCGGGGAGGACAGACATTGGCCGCATCCCACCGCAAAATCCGCCTTTTGCTGGTCGGTCTCCAGGGGCCAGTGGTCGTCGGCGCCGTTGATCAGGATCTCGATCTCGGCGTCCGATAGCTTGTCCGTGGCGTCAAGGACTCTGTCGGGCGTGACATCGTCGCCGACGAGGTCCTCCAGTTTTGCGGCGACTTCCTCATAAGAAGGAGGGGGGTCTCTCGCTGTGTATGTTGGAGGTGCGACATCCATCTTGATAATTTTGTTTCGACTGCTAGCCCAATGGGAAAGCGAACATAGTCTCAACATGTACAGTACAGTGGGAACTGAAGGTCGACTTCGCGCCCATATGTATAAGAGATATAGCCTGTAGCACCACGGAGAACGTCGAGAATGCGCAGCTGAAAGGCCGGTGGTGTATGCAGAGCTTATGCAGCGAGCGTAAGCATCCTGCACCTTGAGGTCATCGTTCCCAACACGCTGATCAAACCCCGCTTTCCTTGCTGAATGGCAAAGAAAGGCTCCTCGCACAGAGTCAAATACCGGTTTACTTGTACTACACCACCCTACATCCGCCCCTCTCACATGCTCGCGCCGGGGGATCCAGTGCAGATAAATTGCTTCAAGTTGCAACACCTGTCCACCAATATCAACCAAAGCCTTGTGACCCTGTCCATCTGAGTGGCA
The DNA here is from genome assembly GCF_003184745.1 of Aspergillus uvarum CBS 121591. NCBI lineage: Eukaryota > Fungi > Ascomycota > Eurotiomycetes > Eurotiales > Aspergillaceae > Aspergillus > Aspergillus uvarum. The sequence goes on from NW_020291319.1 coordinate 17,395, forward strand.
ATCCACTTCATCCTTTGAATTGTACCTTGCCCACTCAGCAATATGGCTGCGTCAAGCTCCAACGACAGGGTCCAAATCGACCACAATCTCTGCTCGGTTCTCCGTACGCTTCAATTATGGCACATAACAGAGGATGGCCCCTGGAACAAAACCTCCAACATCCAAGTATCGGGCAAGAGCAGTCGCACGTACATCCGCTTCGCCCAAGAAGCCAGTCGCGCTGGGATGAGCAATGAGATCATTCTAACCGCGGTGATTGCCCACGTTATCATGTCCGGATGGCCTGGAACCGCTCTGCATGAGCAGCGAATCCGTCAGATCCGCGAGGTATTTGCCACGTTGAAAAACTCAATTCCACAAGGAGTACTTCGTACATTGAGCAATCTGACAGGGATACAGGACCATAGGGCTATGTTGCGTCATAATACCCCGCTCGCTAACAACATCTGCGCAATTTACGAAGGTACGGAGCTTCTGGACCACACCCCCTCTCCATGGATTCGCCTAACGCGCACATCTGTATATCGCTGCATCAGAGGTCAAGGATGATGTTGCTCGGTTTTTCACCGATGATTCTCTCTCCACGCACCAGAAAGTGTTACGGATTCAAAATTCTATCGGGGTAAATTCAGATCACCCCACTAGCTCCGGTGCGGAGAAAGTGTGCGTGCTGACTTCGGATTCTGGCAGCGGGTCCAATCCCCGACGTTCTACGTGACGATCACTATGCTTCGTCTGCTGGAGATTGCTTACAATCTGGCTAGTGCCTGGTCCAGATTCCCAGCTGTGCGCAGCGTTTCTGGTGCAGTGGCAACGGAGGCAGCGGATAGCAACGACCATGGTTCCCTTGATAGCTACAAGCAGGAAATCGACAAACTGCGTGGCATAGCTGACTCCCTGCCCTTCAAAGTAGGCATTGACGCCTTGCAATCATGTCAGTTTCCATGGCTGATAGAGCAACTGCAGGATGAGCTACCTTTGGATCTTCTCGCCGTGCTAGATGCAACCCAACCGCAGGTCGGGTCTCGCCGAGCCCCGGACCCAAGTATGCTGGTGGACTTTGATCGGCATACCTCCATCCTCATGCGTGTTTGGCAATGGGTCTTGGTGGACATCCGGCAGATTACAGTGTGGTTCGAGACCGCCGCCGATATGGTGGTAAGCAACACGTTTCAGCCAAGTATACCTATGCGCTGACCCGTACCTAGGCGTATCCCTTCTACATGCAACTCTGCCTTGATCGCGGAATGGAGATCTGTACGTTCCCTGGCTGGATACTGATTCATGCATACCCGGAGCGGGGAAGCTGACATCTTCTCATTTCAGACGCGGAGATGGCACTCTACCTCCAACAGTACAGGGATGCGATGGTCCATTGGCTGGACTTCCCTTGAGCTGAAGACCCCTGTGAATCCAATGACACGTTTGTGGGCTTTCAGCTGAACTTCGATTCAGACAGTAGGGTTGGGAGGAGCTACACACTTGGGTGGCGAGTACTCTGTATTACCTCGAGGGTTTAGCGGGGTTTGGTGCCCGGATATCTAGTACGATTAGGCTAGTCTGCCCTGTGCGCTTCAGCCGTACTCTCTTGATGCATACATTTAGCGTGAATTACAGGGGTGCGCTTACTTATTTCTCTTGCATGCATGCATGTGCGGGGCGGGGCGCTTCCTTTGCTTAGCGTAGTGGCAAAAGCAATCAATCCGTCGTACCCTAGTTACTCCGTACTTTGTCTGTCAAGCATGCCTTTGCCACTGGAGTTAGGTCTCGTCGTTCAGCCAGCCCTGATGCTGACATGCGATTGCGCCGTACAGTCAGTATGCATATTGTTCGTACGTACAGTATACTGTCTCATATGTCGTCATCAGAGCTTGCGTATCCGGAAGCTGTTAGATATAAACATCCATGCTCCCAACGACAGGCAGAATCCTCCCCACCGGGGTTTAGCAACCACACTCACGATTGACGCCCATGATGTCCACCACAGCCCCCCCAGCTTACGAGCCCCACAGCTCCCCGCCCTCCTACGACTCCCTCGTCGACAAAGTCTGCCAGCTGGTCGGGCCGGACCCGACCCCGCAGAAGTTCATCGATGCCGCCGCCACGCTCTCCGACAGTGAGATCGAGATCCTCAAGGACGGCGGTGATTTCAGCGACCCAATCAAGAACGAACACGACAACAAAGTCTTCAGCACGGGCGCAGCGAAAGGGCTGGCGTCACCCGAGTGTGCGGAGCACCTGCGCCAAGCGTCCAACGGGGCAGTCGAGGCGTCGAACGAGATCGAGCGCCTCTTCGTGAGCCTGCACCTCAAGATCGCGCAGATTGACCGCATTCATCATTCGGGCTTTGAGCCGAATTTGGTCGAGAACCAGCTGGTACGCGGTCAGTCGTTATGCCCTAAGCAATGCTAACGGTGGGCAGGCATATCGAGTGGTTCTCGCCGACAGTCGGAAGCTTGCGACCGATATCGCAGTCCATGGCAATCGTACGTGCGCCTGCTTCGTCTCCCGCTGGCCTCTGGGGAAAGTGTGGTATCTCACGCGAGCTAGGATTCGATGACATGATTATCCCCTTCTGCTTCGATGAAAGTATTTCCGTGGATAGCCGACGCACGGTGCTGAACCGGTTTATTGATGTATGTGATTCCTGCTTCGTAGAGGGAAAGAAAAGCGAAGAGACACGTTCGCTGACGTGCCATGGTTGGTACAGCAAATGGATACAGCGCAAGCCGATGCCCGAGCCATGGAGCACAAATTCAGCGAGCTCCAGACGCACTTCACGTCGTTCATCGCTGACTTCTCCGTCTGGGCCCGTGACCGGGAAGAGCATCTGAACCAGGAGATTGCCCGGGTGCTCGAAGAGCTCGAGGAGCTCCGCGACAAGCTGGCGTCGCTAAACACCTCGATCCTCGCGCTCGGGGGTGGCGCGCTTCTGCTGCCGGTCCTCACCGCGATGGCCGCCGCCAGTGGCATCCTCGGGCCTTTCCTTGCGGTAAAGAACCAATTTCCAATTTTGATAGAGTGGGATGTAGTCTGACTAGCGAGATTGTATAGATTGGTGGACTGATTGCTCTCGGAGTGAGTGTTGCGGCGATTGTCTCGATGGCGGCGCTTGCAGTCGCCAAAGCCGGTCAGTTTTCCCCCAAGAGAGTATGGAGTCTGAACCAAAATTGAGACGACTAGCTACCGAGTCGCAAATCCGCACCAAAGAGCGGCAGAAAGCCTCGCTCGAGAACCAGATCGAGCAGATCCGGCTGGCGCGGCAGGAGCTCATGGACGTGGGCGAGGACAAACTCGAGGCCTTCCGCGTGAACCTCAATGTACTGCAGTCGGTCTGGACCAGTGTCGCGGCAGATACGCGGATTATCTCCAGGTATCTGGATGGCGCGCTGGACAATACGGTGAGTGTCCATGATGTCTGACTGAGAAAGGCATATTGACCATGTCGCTCCCAGGATATTCCGGAGTGGATGCAGTGGGAACTGCAGAATGCGAACTCGGTTTGTAAGTGCCTTTCTTGCCGCGAGGACTGGTAAAGGTTGACCTAATGATGTATTTAGACAAGCAGATGGCGGAGTACTTGACGAACTATGCGAAGGGGACTCCGAGCTAGGGGAAGCAAGCTCTTATGTATCTGGAATTTGCTCAAAACCATCGCACTGTTACTCGCGCACAGATAAATCAGAATGACGGTATATTTGTCGTACTTGGTGTACTCGGTGCATCCTACCCTCCAGACTGCTCGGCGAAAAAAAAGCCTATGTTTAGGGCTGTTGCGCGCTAGCCCGTAGGTGTGCTCCTGAGGCTATATCCCACATTTCTGCCCCCAAGCATTGTAGCTGTCCACATATCGTCATGGCCATCGACGGTTTACTTTCCAGAAGGATCGGGGTGTGTGTTGCGACCAATTCCTTGTTCCGTAGCCGCGTTCTCAACATGTTAGGCTTGTTATCCTTGGGGCCCAGGTTCGAAGAACACATGACTATGCATAGATCTATATCAAAAGCTGTAGTAGTTCAATAAGACTTGTATTACACTAGTATAGAAGCTATATTAGTTTTCTACTGGAGAAAGATAGATTTGTAATATAACTTCAATCTGACCTGAACGAGCAAATTTCTCACTTGTCACAACAGTCTCCTCGGAATTCGCTTCAAGCCTCATGCCGTCAGCCCAAGGAGAAGAGAGCATTTGCCTTCTTCGTGTGGCCAAGGCCCTGAATGTCAGCAGTTATCGCACTGGACCTTTCCCGAGATCTCCAGTCTCTGATCCGTCACCAACATTCCCATCATTCAGATCCTCATTTATATCCTCGTCCCTATCCTCATCCTCATCAGCGTCCTCTATTGTCACCATTCGACGTCGCGAACTCTTTTCCTGGCGTTCGAGCTCATCCGTGCCCGAGCCCGCAGTGCCAAAGCTCTCACCACTACTGCTATCCTCGTCATCGTCGCTTAACAACCGGGTGGGAGGAATGGAACGGATGGAGACCGCAGGAACAGCACGTGGGAAGCCCGGGTTATCACTGCTACTGCTGCTGCTGCTGCTGCTGCTGCTGCTAATCGGCAGCGAGCGCTGGCCGGTAAAGTTCGGGCCATATTTGAGCGTAGACTTGGTGGAAGTCGGCGATAAGGCGAGGGAGATTGGTCTTTCCCGAGGCCCAAAGTCGAGCCCGTACATCCGATCAAGGCCTTTCCTCAGCTGATCTTGGATATATTGAGGAAGAAAGGCGGCATCGCCTGCTGCGGCTTGTTGGAGGGTGCGCGAGTGCACCGCGCGATCCTGGTGATTCTCAGCGGCCAGGAGAGCCCGCTCAACGGTCGCAATAGACCACGCAGTCAGGCCAGGGAAGGAGAACGACATCCGGGTGGTTGGCGTGAGCTGCAAGTTCGCGAGTAGTGACTGACGCAGGAGCGACGTGTTGGTGAAGAGAAACTTCGCCAGGCAAGTTCTATAGTAACTGAAGCGATCGCCCTGCGTTGTGATCTGTAAATCTGCGAGGTGCGCCAACTGCTGCATGGCGCGGAGCGGGGAACAATGATGAAGCAATTCCGCTCGACAAAGGGCCTCAGTCGCGTAATCGCCGCATCTATGCATTCTAGAGACGGCGTCATAGAGCTCGATGTGCGAAGAAGTGGTGATGCTCGCCTCGGGGGTCCAACCTGGATTCTCAGTCTTAATCGGTAGGTATATCGGCACTGCCCCACTCCAGATGGTGAGCCCCGGAAACTTTGAGAGATGATTCTCTAACCCAGAACTCATCTTGCCTTGCATCCGGCGCTTTCTTCCAAGCTCGGCCTTGACAGTCACCCAGCGGTAATAAGACCTAGTTTGCTCAAGCTCTGCGTGGTTGTCCCGGAGCATGGCGACCAGGGGTTCGGCGTGCTGAAGGCTTCGGTGAGCGACGGACAGGTCATGCTCACTGGGGGTCGAAATTGCATACGAGAGGAACTGTTGACTAACAGTGACAAGTATGTCTAAGAGGGCGAGAGCGGTGGGCTCGTCATACTGCTGGCTGTTCCAGTCATCTAGCAGGCGACTGAAAGAATTGTGGGCGAAAATGCTGAGGTCAAACATCCACTTCCAAGTTTCAGTCGCGCCATCTGCTTCAATGGAAGCTATCATGAGGTCGCGAACATCCCAAACCCTGCCTTCCGCCAGCAGAATCTGGTACAAGTCGGTGCCATTCGACCAGAAGTCAAAATGATGTTCCGGAACCAAATTTGAATCCTTCTCGACTTGCGAAAGAATCTTGAGCGCATACCGAAACACCTGCACCTAAACGAGCTCATTACTACCGGGGCGCCATAAACTTTGGTTAAGATCATTGCGGGGGTACCTCTGCAGAGTCCAGGGGAAGATGCTCGCGTCGGCGATGTCGCCGCAGCTTGCGCATCGGAGTCTCCAGTGCTCGTACGCTCGCGTACGCTTCTCTCATACTCCCCTGGGACTGTATCGCCGCGAACGCTTGGATCAGTGCCAAATTAGCTTGGTAAAGAAAGGCGGATGGCTTTTCTGTTACGTTGACGGCCTGGAGAGAAAGTTCCTCCCTATCTCGAGGAAACTTGAAGAGGCGAACGCGCTCATACAGACCTTGTTCAACCAGCATGTCGGCATATTCGAGCGCAACAGGCAGTAAGCTCTCAAACTCCGCAAGAGACTTCTGAAAGAATTCCTCGGCCAATTCAAACCTTCCCAGGCGTTTCAGTCTCGCGAACTCTTCTAGCAGACTAGGCACGTCATCGACCACGTCCAATTCGTAGTGAATCGTGATATCTTGGGCGGAGTATGGTGTCCAAATTGCCTGAGGGTGTCGGAGGACGAACTCGTCATTGTTCCCATTGAGGGCATCCGTCTCTCGTTTAGTTGAAGCCGACTCTGATGCGTCTTGTTTGAGGCGTATCAGCTCGCGATCGTGGGTGGCGTTGAGGCCATTGTCGCCAGAGTGACCTGGGAGGACCAGCGCATAGCCTTCCGTTTCCTGAGAGCCCTGGGCGGGGAAATTGAAGGTACGACCTGGTGCGGATTCCCGAGAAGTAGGGAATAATCTGGGCCGATGGCCAGCCATTCCGAGTCACTACAAAGCTTGATCTACAATGAGAGATAGAAGGCTACTGGTGAGTGCAGAAAGCACTGTATCTGGGAAGGTGATGAGAAACCGGAGACTCAAGCGAGCGCTTAAGAAACGCCGGAATCACATGTCCCATTGGGCATAACGCATTGCTGGATTAACATTTATGCCGCAGATGTAACCCCGCATGCATGAGTCAATAAGCGAACATGGATAGCCGAGCTAGGCTAGCCTGCTGACGCGTGGCTGTGGCAGTGCTTGGTGACCCCTCTCATCTCCTGGCTTCTCTACTGTTTATTTCCCTAACTTACTGTCCACCTCTCTTCCTTGTTATGTCCTTGAAACTCACATAGCACAGCGACAGGCATTGGTGTAGGTACTCGTGTGCTGTGGTCCTCCCCCCTTTGCGTAACATCTCCCAATGTCCCAGTCCCTCCATACCCCGCAGTCACCAGCAGTCACATACTCCCGGCGGTACGGTCGCTCTTATCAAGGCTTGGACACAGTGGATGCCAATCTCTGCTATCGGAAGGTTGGCAAAGTGAACGCTGATTGCCGTCTCCGTGTCTCTAAGTCGCAATGGGGGCAGCTAGGAGAGCAGAACACTTCCGCCGGGGTGGTTTATATGGATCTCACTTTCGACCAATCGCCCCTGTGTGTTCTCCGAAGCGCCAGTGTGACAATATCGCTCGAGGAAATCACTAGCAGTCGCCGTGCGCCGACCGATGGCCACCGATTCTCTCGGCGGCGCCGTCAGTCGGAGATCCATCTCCCAGACCCCCTGGATCTCCGGATGACGGACTATTACGGCCCCAAGAGCTTAAGCGGAGAGCCTTCCCGGGTGACGGTCAAGAAAGCACTGAATCTTACCCCGGAAGTGAACGTGCTGGGCAGCGGTGGCGGGGGGTTGGGCATGAACAAAGAGAAGCAGACCAGCTACGAGAGTCGGTGGTCGTTCACCGGCCTTCTGTTACCCACCCCGCCGCGCTCGGCATATCGCACGTTGAAGTGGGAGTTTCACGAGAGTGATCCCGATCACCAAGCATTGCGCAGAAAGATTTTCCACACCGCGTTCGCTTTCCACCATGACAATCAGTCCTTCCACATGAAGGTCGAGATTCAGGGCAAACTTCACCGCCACCGAGATCGTCTGAAGAATCGCGTCCGCCAGATGAGGTTTCCCGATCCCTTCAAGCAAGGCCAGGGAGTCAGTGAGATTCTCGTCCACCCCAGTAGCAAAAAGCAGTCACGCCCTTGCCGGCTGGATGCTCTTGCTCAAGGCCTGCCATACGCGATGGAGCAAGAAAACGCGTTGCAAACATCGGCCCAGCTTCCGAGTGCCCTGCCGGTGTCTTTTCAGGATATGAGTGCAGGGCACGGCCTTGGTAAGGCCACTCGACCACAGCCCCAATATTTGTCCTCGGCCTCCACTTCGATCCCCAAGGGCGATGAGTCCGGGACGCCGCCTCCTGGGACCAATTCAGTCAACAGGAGTAGTAGGGCCACCGTTCACAGTCGATCGAGTGTGTTTGAATCCTCGCAGGCTTCATCAGGATCAGTGTCAGAGCACAGCGACGTCCCAAGTACTGCCAAAGAGACCGTAGACATTCTCTCGCAATTTCCACTCTTCCTGGTCATCGTGCGTATGTTTGGGAGTCTTCTAATTTTCATCGTGGGGAAGCATCAAAGCGAGCAGAAACAGGTCCAAGTTTCGAAGGATCACGACTTAACTGGGGGCAGGAGCACGCTGTTGCTGCTCCCTTCGAGTGAGCAAGACACCGGGGATGATGCCGATCAGACCCATCATGTTGTCCGTACGGACTAAGCTCAAGTAGGTAATATGTACTAGGGACTCGGCATTTAACGCCGATTGGTCTATGGATTGGTCTATTAGCTGAATGCATGCAAGTCTCGTCACACTTATGCGTGTGACTCGGTTCAGGCTGCTGTGTTTTGTTTCCCTCCCCTCCCTCCCTAGGAGCGCGTATAAGCCCCTCGTGGACCTGATTAGAAGTTATTTATGACCACGCAAACTTCACATTGTCATCGTCATGGAGATCAGGCCACGGTTGTCGGTGAGTAGGGGGGCAATTGACAGCGATTCCGAATCCGAGGCAAAGCATCACCATCGACGGCCCCGCGCCAACCTTGATGATGTTGAGCAGACGCCAGTCAAGACAGCGCAGAAGGAGAACCAGCCGAGCAGCAGGAGATCGGTGACGATTATCCAAAACGATGCGCCCACTCGTTCCACCCCAGAACGTCCACGTCACCGCAGTCGTGGACGAAAACGAGCATCCTCTCATGGTAAACCCTCAATAAGGGAGCAGATCAAGCGGCTGGTCAATCTCGGCTATCTCAAGGCCATCGACGGCGCCGGTGACATCGACGATAGGATCGCCAGGTTCCTCCGATTTGAAGAGGCACAGAAAGAAGAAAACAAGCAGAAGGAACAGGAGGAACAGGAACTAGAAAAGAAGCTCCAAGACCTTTCGCGGGAGGCTGCTGAGAAAGAAGCGTTGGAGCGTAAGGCACGGGAGGAAAAGTTGGATTCCCTCGAACGCAGGCTTGAAGACCAAAAACGTCGCGAGGACTTAAGAAACGAGATACGCAATGAGGAGGCACGAAATCTGCTAGCAGAACAAGAACGCACGGCTCGCGAGGCGGCAGTCAAAGCCGCTGCAGTGGAAGAATACAAGCAAGCTGAAGTGCGCCGACGCCTTGAAGAAGAAAGACTTCGATCCCAGATATGGCAGCAGTGTCGCGCTCAGATCGAGGCAGAGCTTGGCTATTCTCTCCCTCATGTCAAGTCTATTCTCGATGATTTAATCGTGCTACGGCAGCCAGGTGGAATTGAAAGAGCGGTTCCTCGACGACGGCGATCGTCGTCGTCGACAATTGATGCAGATGATGAGGACTCAAGCTAATGCCAGCCTCCTTCGTTCTATCAGTTAATTTATGCTTGCATGAGGCTGGGCGTCTCCTGCAGGGATATATTATGTTCCCGTTGCTAATTTAGAAACTGTTGGCTGCCCTTAAGCTTAGATAGCCAGGCTGCTTACCATGCCCCATGTTGTTAGTTTCGCTCAAATAACCTCACATAGCCTGAATTAAAAATTGGTCGCTCGTCCTGTCTGTTGCTGCAGCTCAGATTTTGCGAGACAGAAAGAAGATATGAAATCGCCATCAAAGCCAATTGCTGAGTCGCCTGCCATCTATTGTTATTTCCTCCTTCCTTGTCGAGCGCCTGTACTTACCACGCTCATGGCAAAGCATCTCAGCGGTACACAAAGCGAGCGCCGGTCTTTGTGCCAAGGATTCTACAAGGGACCTTGTTCCTGTCCACCTGTCCACACATCGGCTGCCCAGAAGCACAACGGATCGTGATAAAGCATGAACGGCGAAGTCCGACATCAATCGGTATACGACAGACTACTGGGACAACGAGAATATCCGGGATTGAATTGCGCGATGCGTGACGGACAAGATTAGCAGCAACTTGCGGGGTGTCCAGCCTCCCGGTGCTGTTGAAGCTGCTCGAATCTGGCTTGCTATTATCATGTCGGCATTCGGCGTCCCTTCGCCTGATGAGAGCCAGAAAGAGGAGTACCAGTGGATCGTTGAACACCATGAATTCGCACGTACTGAGGGGCAGAGGAACTTTTCGTGCCTGACAGTCGACGTTTCCCGTCGGTCACAAAACCAGTCCCCACGACCGCCTCTGGTCCGGGTCTTCTGCGTGGACGAAAGGGAAGATTTGTCGGGGTCAGACGATGACGAGCACGAGCACGAGCACGAGCACGAAGAATATATGTTCTACAGACCTGAGGCCCGGGAGTTCGCGGATGAATACCTGTCGGGAGAGGCCAGGCAGGAGAACCCCGCATTCATTCTGGCCGGAGCTCATCTGATGCCCATCGCTGCGTGGAAGATAAACGCACAGAACGAGAGGATGGTCTGCCCCTTTGATGAAGAGACTCAGAATGATTACTTTTGCATCTGGCATGACCGTCTGGTTGTAGAACAGATGCTGAAGAAGCTGCGTTGAATGGCCCATGGCACTCCCGGTGCAAAGCAACCTAGCCTTGCTGCAGATGGCTGTGACCTTAATTGCCCTTTCTGACTGTCAACTGTTGAAAGTATCAAACATTTGGAATACCATTATCTGACTTCAACTCACTTTTCATGCAGGTAAAGATGATCACGCATTCTCATTAGTCAAAGCCCATGGCTTGAATATATATGAATCCTCGAAGCAGAAATACAATTACGGAAGTAGGAGAGAATACTGAAATGATGATAAAGGATATGAGCGCTATCAATATAAGAGATGGTAAGATGTTTTGGGATGTTACAAACTAGTATATCACGACTTCAAGATTTCTCAGTATAAGTTGGAGGCCTTGCTAATGGTGGCGGCAGCGCGGCGGTTGTGGACGTGCTTCTACTCGTAGCAGTGCCCGCACCACCCAGCCACCTGTGATATGCACGAGCTATTTAATTGACATATTGCTTAACCTTTAGCCTCCTTCACAACAACAGGTGCTGTGGTCTAGTGGTATGACGTCACGTTGTGGCCGTGCCAGCCCCGGTTCGATTCCGGGCAGCGCCACTCTTTTTTAGCAGTTCTTCGTTTTTGGAATGGATTTTTTGTCTATGACACTTCTAAAATAAATTCATATACAATGACATTGATTGGTCAATACTTAGTCCTCCTCACATCATGAGGTAGTGTACGTTCTTGCATTCGTTTATGCCGTGTTGAGTTGGGGAGGGAATGCAAGTTCTTGGAGAGCATGTTCAGATAAGTGACAGAAACAGTTTTCAAAGCCCACAATACAGTGGAGATATCTAAAACTACGACACCCCGTCGGATCGCCTAGAAGGGGACTGACCAACCTCAAGCGTCCGTTGCACAGGCCACCCAGACCGTCGTAGTGGAGTAGATGGTCGAAACAATCTCATCCGCTGCGTCACTCGCTATCTCAGTTTTGGTAGGCTGGGCACCGGGAATAGTGGTTTGGGCAGCTGTGATCGGGCATACGGTGGTGGATACCAAGAGAGTCTCGGTGGTGAGGTAAGTGGTCCGGTCACTACTCGCACAGTCAACTGCACCCGCCGAGCAGCCAGTAACCGTGGCAGTCCGGGTGCTGAAGATACTCGAGGTAGTCTCAGTCGGGGCCGGACTCGCGGTAGTCTCGGCTGCTGTAACCGGACAAATGGTCGTTGAGACGAGAACTGTCTCGGTGGTGGTATAAGTGGCCCGGCCGGTGGCGGCGCAACGCGAGGCATCCGAGGGGCATCCGGTCAGGGTAGCGGTGCGGGTAGTGAAGATGCTGGAGGTAGTCTCGGTGATCACCGGCGCCACCGTTGCAGTAGCCGACACAGCGGTGACTGGGCAAATGGTCGTCGAGACGAGGATAGTCTCAGTAGTAACGAATGTAGTTTGAGCTGCAGCGGCACAACCAAGGAGTGTTGAGGGGCAGCCAGTGATTGTGGCAGTGCGAGTACTGAAGACGCTGGAGGTTGTCTCGGTGGCTCCGGCCGTCTCTGTGGCCGTCACGGGACAGATGGTTGTAGAGTCTACGATGGTCTCGGTGGTGATATAGGTGGTGCGAGCGGAGGCAGGGCATGTAGTCGCCGTGGAAGGACATGCACTTACCGTCGAGGTGCGCGTCGTTAGAACCGTAGAGGTAGTGAGGTATGCAGAGAGGAGGCCGGTGGCAGAAGTCACCGTCGCTATGCTAGAGCCAGAAGAGACCGTGACTCCGGGCGCAGCTGTCGTGCGAGCACCGGCACCGGAGGGCAGAGATGAGCGCGACAGAGACAAAGGGCAGACAGGGTGGCTTGCTGTCGCTGTGAGTGCACTTGAAGAGGGAATGATAGCCTGGGAGCTGGAGAGGGTTTGAGCAACAGGCACTGGAGCACTCGCAGAAGCGACGGTCTGGAAAGACGAAGATGGCCGGATAAGCGGGATGGACGACGCCGACCCCGATGAGGGAGAAGTTGCAACAACGGTAGAAGCCGAGTGGGCAATGGATACAACAGTAGAAGAGACCGGAGTCGCATTTGGTGATGCAGCAGTTCCAGAGGCGGCAGAGATTGGGACAATGGAGAAGGTGGACTGAGAGCTAATCGAGACCACCGGAGCGCTCGGGAGAATTGCAGGGCTACTAGACGTAATGGACGAGGTCACTCTGGGGCTGCTCGCAACGATGGGCTCGGAAGAACTGGCGGTGGAAGCCGAACTGGGGCTGGCCACCGCACTCGTTGTTGCCACCACCTCCACAGATGAAGACAAAATGGCCGTCGGAGTACTAATAGGCGCAGGTGTCGAGGTCGAGGTGGAACAAACCGTGGTCTCCCCAGGTCCGAAATTATCGAACTCGTACTTGGCCCAAGTACCGAGACAGGCCCAAACGAGGTAAATATCCAAAGTAGACGTCGAGGGAGTGAAGCTCTGGGAGTATGTCGACCAGGCTGGACTGGAGCCATAAGTTGAAGGGTAGACAGTGGAGCGTCCGCCAATCGCATTGGCCGGGGCCCATGAGCCCTTCGAGAAATGCAGGAAGCAGTAGCTGTTGGCAGTGGAGGTGGTGTAGATCAGGCGATAGTTGACCGAGAAAGTCAGGGCTTGAGTGGTATCAAGATCGGTCAAGGTCTGTTTGAGGTAGGTATAGGTTGTCGTGCCACCGATGGAACTGGATGCCGGGCAGATTGACTTCAGTCAACATTGTACATTAGGATGTCCGACTATAAGTATAAGTACCATAGGGGAGGGGAGTATGGATGGAGAGGAGTTAGGGCAACGGGGCGGGAAACCAACTAGTAATACTCCCCCTCCGCAGCCTCCTCGCCCGAAACCACGGCGCCCGCTGATGTTGCGCCAGTCGCTAGCAAGGCAGTCCAGTCGGTCAAGTCCCCCGTCTCAAAGGACGGGTTGTGGAATGTTCCCACCGTGTTTTTGACCTCACAAGTTACGGTCGCATATGCCTGGCTCGCAAAGGTGCTGGCGAGCAGCAGACTGCCGAGGTCGGCTTGGCTCCAACGCATTGTGTATGTGTGTATGATCAACGAATGAAGATGAAATGAGAGTGGGTGCCGCGAGGGCAATTGAAAGAATGGCAAGGCTCTGTCTGCTACGTACCCGGCAGAAGCTGGGGCAGGAAGAGTTGATACTTATGATTTTCTCTAGCCCCCGACCCACCAGGAATTCCATGGCGATTGGGGCATTTTCAAGAAATAGCCGGATCAAGATACGAATCAAGCAGTACGCTCCTGCTGGCAGGAGGCAAGATCGAGTCATTGCAAGCGATTAGATATTTAGATCGTACGACGCACAAATAGTTCAGAGCGTGGTGGAGATTGGGATTTCGGTAGTTCGGGGATCTGGACTAGGCACCTACCTACGTACATACACGAACGAGATCTGCCCCTGAAAACGCCGTCCAGTCATTATAGCCGAGCAAATCGGGGCCAATCCAGGCCTTTATCTTCCTTTGGCATAGTGTGCATTAAGCTGAGCTTATATAACAGCCACGTGATTCATCAGTTATGCAAGACTGGTCCCTCATGGCATATGGTGACTTAAGGGTCCGATGCATTGGAGTCCAACTGTTCGATAAGAGACTAAGACGATGGGCTTACCACTGAATAAGGCTCGTCATTATCATCCCAGTCCATGTCCCAGATCTCGAGGTCAATTGCAGAGTCATCATTATCATCAGGACGAAACTCATCCGCCTCATCTTTCTCTCTGGCATCGATATCATGGAAATCATCACGGTAAGGATCTTCCCCCTTCACCTTCTTCTACGACCTCAGCCTCGGGGTCACCATCAAGGTGAGACGCTTCCATCTCTCCTTCCTCTACGACATCACTCCTATAATCGCCCTCAGTAACAACAATACCATCATAATCGTAATCGTAATCAGCCGGAGGAAGACTCTGGAGCCAGTCATACAGCACTTTTTCATCGTGCACGCGGTGGAAGGCGACTCTCCCGTTGATGTCGATCCTATAGAGGCCATTCACAAAATGGTCGGGATCATTTTCATCCTCTGGGGTCTTTACTTCCCGGTAGATCTGATAATACTTACCGCATCGAATCATTCCGTAGAAGGTCGATGCTTGAGGATGGCTGATGCGCAGCCCGTCGAAGGTCCGCTCCAAGTGATGCTCCAGGATCCTCCAATATTGCCCGAAGGTTTGCTCCTCCCGACAGATGATCCAATAGATCTTCCTGCCATTGTCAAGTGTTGAGCTTCCTTCTCGGTATTTAACCATGTTGGATCGGTCTACAATAGTCGAGTGTCTACTTTGAGGGATTTGAGCTTGATGAAATGATGGATGAAGAGTCATATCCCTGCTACAGGCTCCGTACTTATAGACCGTCGACACCCAGACAACGCAACACACATAGTTAAAAAAGTCCAGTTAGAATGCACTCACAAAGAAATGTCTTGACATGCTATTTATTGATCTCAAAGAGCGACACCGCTTGAACCAGTGGCATGAATGTTTTGGCTTCTTTGATCTGATTCATGGTGGTTGGGGATCCCCGGGATCACAGAAATTGAAGACTACCAGCAGCATCGACGACGATGGCAGTTAGAAGAATAACCATCCTGTCGTCTGTGCATCGGGCTATTACTCGCCTACACCCGAGTATAGACTTGGCATGCTCTCTCAACCCCTCACTCAGATAACGCCATCGCCCCAGGGATTACGTGACAGAGTCTTCTGTCAAGCAGTACCATGCGAGATTTCATTTCTTCCAGCATCAGCACGATAGAATACGCTCAGAGCTTGAGTGCTATTGGAGTCCAATTCCCTGATCATGTCACCAAAGACCGACCAGCTTGCGTGACCGGCCGCTAATGGCCGACCAAGGGTTACATACGACGTGCGATAAGCATTTGAGACTAAAAGGCCGCAGAGTCGTTAGCATCGCGGGGATACTGGCGGAGCACGCCTTATCCCCTCCTTTCAACACAATCTGATAGCTATATCTTGACCTGCAGCAGGACAGCCTGCGGACAAGTTCCGCTCAAGATAGATACTGCAGATCGTCATGTTGCATATCTTTTCGTCAATGGCGACATGGTCTCTGCAGTGTCCACGTTTCTTTTTAAACCCCCAGCCGGGACTGTGTCGCTCCTACAACAGCCAGCACCATTACAATGACGTCTCCCAAGCAGCGACGATGGTACCAGATGCGATGGTTTTCGGACACTGACACCTCCGGGGACAGAAAGCTGATTCTCAAGCTGGATGCTCTGATTGTCCCGTATGCCTTTCTGTCCTACTGGACGAAATACATCGATCAAGCCAACCTGAGTCAGTCCGCCTCATTGCCTCCGCAATCAGGACTAACAGTTTCGATTTCTGCCTTCAGACAATGCCTATGTGTCGGGAATGCAAGAAGAGATCGGCCTCGGGGGAGATGACTTGGTGAACCTCCAGACGATGTATACGGTTGGCGCGGTGGTTGGCCAGCTCCCATTTGCGTATCTCTTCACGCGGGTGCCCATCTCATGGCTGATCCCTATCATGGACATCGCCTGGGGCATCTTCACTCTTCTCCAATACCGGGCCACCTCGTACAGCGAGATGATGGCCTACCGATTTCTGGTGGGATGGTTCGAGGTGGGTTTCTCCTATCCCCCTACCCCATCTGCCGCGACTCGCATCTGACCTTCAGTGAGAAACAGGCGGCATTCTTCCCCGGGATGCATTATATATTTGGGGCCTGGTATCGCGGAGACGAGATCGCCCGCCGTGGGGGGTGCTTCTATGTGGGCCTGACGCTGGGCACCCTCACAGCCAGCCTCATCCAGGCCGGGGCTTCCTCGCGCCTGGATGGGGTGTCTGGCCTTGCCGGCTGGCGATGGATGTTCATTATCTGCGCGATCATCACCATTCCTATCGGCATCTTGGGATTTTTCGTCCTACCCGGTACCCCGGACAAGCCCAACCGACTGATTCTTCGCGAAGAAGACATTCAATGTGGGCGTGAGCGACTCGAGCGCACCGGTCATCGGTTCACCTCGTCCGGCTTCTCCACGCTGCAAACCTGTCGATCCCTCCTTAAGAACCAGAAATTCTACATCTTTCTCGTCTTGGATATCCTGTTCTGGAATGCTGGCCTCCACGCGTCCGCAGGGGGGTATCTCCTCTGGCTAAAATCGCTCCAACGCTTCAGCACGGCCACCCTGAACAACCTCTCCGCTATTGCCCCCGCCCTAGGCATCTTCTATACTCTCTTTGTGTGCTTCCTATCGGACCTCTGTCTGGGTCCAGCGTGGGCCATTGTCCTAGCCCACACCTGGAACAGCCTTGGACTGATCATTCTCACGATCTGGGAGGTGCCCGAATCGGCCAAGTGGTTTGCGTTCTCGACCATCTATGCGTGTGTGGCCATGTCGAGCGTGCTGTACGGGTGGGTCAACACCGAGCTCCGGTATTCCCCGCAGGAACGAGCCGTGGTCCTGGTGGTCATCAATGCGGTCTCTCAATCTACGACTGCCTGGACGCCATTGCTGGTGTTTCCGACTGTGGAGGGGCCTCGATTCACCAAGGGTTATGCATTCACATTGGCGTCTGCGCTGGCGTTGATTGTGGGGACCATTGGGGTCTGGGTTGTTTTTCGGAAGAAGGCGATAGTCAGTACTGGTGGTGGGGTGGAGAGCGGCGAGGAGGGAGAGGAGGAGGTAGTTGTGGTGCAGGGGAAGAGGGCCGGCAAGACTGGGGACTCTGAGCAATAGCAGATCCCAATTTGTATGTACTGTACCTAATTTGTGACAAAAGGCAGGCAATGCAGTGAAAGGAAAAAGCGAAGAGAGAATAGAAATGGGGCAAGCCGGGTTCGAACCGGCCACCTACTGATTTCCGTCTGACGCAACGAGCCCTAACTTACTGCCGCCGGGCGCCTCGCTTGATGCCGTACCTCCACTTCCAGGCTTGCTACTGGATGACCCGCTGAAGCTGATATGGGCCACAAAAAAAAAAAAAGAAAAACAAAAAAGGAAGCAAAAAGAAAAACGAATTCTCAAAAAGAAATGATGGGACGAGCCGGGCTTGAACCGGCCACCTTCAGATTTACGGGCCGAAGTTAATGCTTCAGTCTGACGCGCTCCCAGATGCGCCATCGTCCCATTTCATGCTAATTTTGGCACAAAGTATGTTTCATGGGTGAGCATCAATTTCTTACAGATCCCATGTTGCCGCTTGATCTGGTCTTACAGTGCCGAAGAAGACCAGTGATGTCTGCCGTGGCTGTACGGGGAGCACCAAGCCCTTACTTGTCCATGTATACCTATTCAGAACTTCAAGGGTGGAGCTCTTCTACAAAGCCTAACATCTTGATGACTGCTTCTCCATTACAAGGGATTACTGTGATGGCAAGCTGTTGATCTTCGTGTTTCCCTCTAGAATTTCTCGTGGTTGCTCTGCCTATCCCCGTTGCCCTTCGTCACAAAGGCAGGTATTCATGCACCCGCTGCCATGTATTCTGCACCGGATCTCGCTGATTCCGCATAAACCGCATCCCCGTCACTTCGTTGCTGGAATCATGATTCATGACCCCCTCTTGCATGGTTCGTGGTGATGAGCTGTCATCCTGTCGCACAACATTGATTGGTCCAATCCGCGCTTCTTCTGGGATGTCCGCCAGCGCCAGCTGAGCATCAATTTCCGAAGTAGCCACGAATTTACCCTGTTCCAGCTGCAACCTATTGCCATGCATGCGACTGTCGGGATCCTCCTCCCAGGCCAGGGCAGACCGAGTTCCTCGTGCCGGTCTCAATGCCATCGCATTTCCTTCTTCTAGCATGATAATGTTTTCGGCAAAACTAACAGCCGCCGTAGAACGGTAGAAGCCCATCACCGGCGGCGCTCGACGAAGTAACTTGACTGCGGCGCGTCGAAGGCGCGGCTCACGACATCGGAGGCTCGTGAACCAAAGGGGCAGTCCAACACCAAGATCAAATGTGAATGGTGGCTGTGTGCCGTCAGATCGCCGGGACGCGTCGAGAGCAAGACCACATTGGTCGATGATGATCTGGAAGTCCTCCAGGCAGTGGTCCGCCATGGTTTGTAGGGAGGATACGCAAATGGTCGCTAGAATGATGGTGGTCTTGTGGTAGGCGACGAGCAGCGCGCTGTTGATCACCTGATGCTGGGAGAGTGGCCCTTTGTCATGGAGCGAATCGAGAAGCCTCTTGAAAGCGACGTCCCACTCTTGCAGGCGCTCGAAGAATTTCGCTTGCGTGTGAAGCAACCTTTCGCTGACATGAAAGCAATCCGCCTGTGATAGCTCGGCCAGGCACTGGCGCTCGAAGAGCATGGTCTCTGCGCCTAAATTGGTGAGAGCTTCGCGAGCGCATTTTAGGGATTCGAATTCAGCCGACCATACTGGGGTACGAGCCCTCAACAAACAGCCCATCCGACTGGCCGAATCACTAAAAGCGATCACCCCGAGTCGGATGAAGATCGGCACAATCACATCCTCCAGTAAGACTGCCTTGGACGGTGGAATCATGCCAGACGAGACTTGGGCGCGCAGAGCCTGGATGAGCTGCAACCCCTGCGCAAACAGCTGCAAGGCTTCTTTTTCGCGCCCCTGCAGGGTCTCAATGCAAATGAAGAGCACGCACGTAATCAGTCCGACGAAGATGTCGATTTGGCCGCGCTCAATGCGCTGGCGAATAGCCGAGACGGAGCGCGAGTACCAGGCCAAGGCATCCCCCTGCGGTTGATCAATCAGCTGTACAGAAACCAGACTTGTCGGCCGCTCGTGCGTCTCAAACAGGGCACTGATAGAGATGATGGCATCCCACACGGCCGGCTCTCCCTGACACAGCTGAGGCACAAAAGTCCCCCAGAATTCGACATCCAGATCGCCCCCGACAAACAGAGCCACGCGCTCAAAGTAGTAGGCAAAAGCACGACGTTCTCTCCAGACGGTGTTGGGGGCAAACGCCAGGGGATGGTCGAGGGCTGTGGCGGAAGGGGGCGAGGCGGACGAGAAAGTGCCGGCCACAGCCTTGACGTATTCGCACTTGCGACCCGTGCTGCTGCAACGGACACAGTTGGGCTTCTCTTGTCCACACTTGACTCGACGGATTCTATTATATGCTTAACTTCCAGTTCGTGGCCGGCATTGGGCGGAAGGTAGACCCCACTTGCAAGTTTTGCACCCCAGTCGGGATCTCAGGGGCAGGCCGCTTCCTGCAGCAGCATCCCCACTGCAACGGGAAGCGGATTTCGAGAACATGTTCACAAACACACCGGCTGAAGCATAAGGAGGACCTGATGAGCAGAAGACCCCCAAAAGATGGTGTTGTCAACGAGGTAATGAAGTAATTCATGCAGATCAGGGGCTGCTGGCAATGGATGCGTCAGCAACATCACATGAGAGTGCTTGGCAACTATGCCCCATCTAGGCAGAGCGGACTACATCACCGAGAATTATACGAGAGACAGGCGAAGATAGACAATTTGCAGATATATACAGTGATTCCATACATCCCATACGTCCCAAACAAGAACCACCACCGATCACTCGCACACAACCTCACTACTCAAGAACGTCGCATCCACTTCAAAGCACTGGGTGGTGCTGTTGACTTCGTACTCCCCATACAAGGACTCTGCGGTACATCCCGTGGCGGTGTAAACTTTCAAGACGGGCGAGGTGGTGCTGTCCTCACAGCTACCGGAGTAGACATGCGCCGAGAATGACTTCACCGGCAGACCCTGGGCAGGTCCACAACCACCCGAGATCACGTTGGCGGACTCAATGCTCGGGGCCACGCAGTCGGCAAGGTAGTAGCCGCTGAACGCAACGTCGATGGTGGCAGCAGCAGTCGCGACCAGGGCGGGAACGAAGGCGAGGACCTGACATGATCAGTAGAAGACTTTCGAACCGCTCCAGGTCACCAACCTTGAACTGCATAATGGCTAGGACGTTGGGAATGATTGGTTCAAATGTGGGGATTGAATGTTGAGCGAGAAGAAAGCTGGTGCTGGACAGGGAGAACCAGACAGGGGTGGAATCGAATTTATAGGACGCCATCGAGTACAGCCGAGCAACTACGGAAGACCATGACATGATGCCTTGACCGTTGGCAGTCTGTACAACTTGTCGAGACTCTAGAGTAACCCCGACTGCCAAGTCCGCTCCTTAAGCGAAATCTAATCAGATCCATATTCCTAACATGGCAATCTTGCCCGGATCCCGAATCCCAGTCCTTCCTCTCGATATCCGATCATTTGCCAAGCATTCCTGCTCGTATCGCTTACGAGTCACCGGGGAGACTCAGCGGGCAGGTGAAGGTGTTCGACACAAGCGCTAATCTGCAAATTGAATCGGCTTTCTAATTGCAGATAAGCTCATACTACTCGTCATGTATTCTTGGCAGGATAAGCGCACCCTCGTATCCAGCTGCTCCAGATGCTCCACAGCTTCACCCGGCCGGAAGTATCCTTATCCGTCGTGTGGCTACACCACTCATTATCAACGGTCAGCACCATCTAAGGATGCAAAGTCACGACTTTCGTCTGGACGAATTCCTCTAGCCCCCACCGAGCGCCGAAGCGACCCCAGCCGCTATCCCCGTACCCCCCATGCGGCAGAGTTGGCTCATCATGCACGGTCATAGAGTTGATGTGCACCGCCCCGGCCTTGATAGACCCCGCGAGTTCCAGAGCACGATAGTGGTTTCGCGAGATGATTGAGCTAGACAAGCCGTACTTGGCTTGCTGGATGACGGAGACAATCTGTTCCTCGGTCTCAAGTGAAACAATCCCGACGACCGGACCAAAGGACTCGATCTCGTACAGCTTCATCGCCGGAGTCAACCCCGTTACCACGGTCGGAGGAAAGCTCTGCGGTGTATTGCCAATGGCCTTGGGAGGAGTGTGGATTCTAGCGCCCTTGTCCTGTGCGTCAGAGACCAGCATCGCCAATTTGGCTTTCGCCGCCGGAGAAATGACCATTGGCGCAGTCTCGATCTCACGCAAGATGGCCAGTATTCGGGCCTCGAGATCCGGGGCCACCGCGGTCGTGGCCAAGACCATATCTGTGGACATGCAGATTTGACCGTTCTGGGTTGGTGTTAATGATTGAGGCGATGCCTCGCAGGCAAGCAGAACGACTTACATTGAGAAAGGCACCTTTTGTAATCTCCCTAGCCGCGAGATCCAGGTCCGCATCGTCGAGCACCACCGTGAAGTTCTTGCCTCCGAGCTCCAACAACACCGGCTTAAGTGCCATGGCGGCCTGGGATGCGATGATCCGACCGACCTGCGTCGAGCCAGTGAAGTTGCATTTCTTGATGGCCGGGTGAGTGATGAGAACGTCAAAGATCTCCGGTGCGTCTTCCGGTTGATGGAGCAGGAAATTTAGAACCCCGGGGGGGAAGCCCGCCTCGCGGAAGAGGGAAGCGAGGAGGTAGTGAGTCTGCGGGCTAAGCTCGGAGCCCTAATCTCCTCCGTCAGCCACCGCACTTCACATTTCGTCCACGTTCCACCTTTCATCTTTTCAAGGAACCCTACCTTCAAGATGGCAACGTTGCCTGCGGCAATGGGGGCCACTACCGACCGAAGGCCCAGGATGATCGGCGCATTCCAGGGGGCGATTCCAAGAACCACTCCCAGCGGTTCTTTCAGGACCATGCCATAGCCTTGCTGGATGTACGGAATCGACCCTGTTGCCACACTGGTGATGAGCGCCGCGTACTCTTCGATCAGGCCAATGCTGTCGTTGGTGATAATGTCCGCCCACAGTGGTCCGCAGTGGATTTCCTGGCAACACACGCTTTTGATCTCATCGGCCCTGTCTCTCAGAACCTGGGCTAGTCTGAAGAAGAGGGTTCGACGCTCAATCGGAGTAGTTTTTGACCATGTTGGGAAGGCCTTCGCACTGGATTGTACTGCTTGAAGGGCCAGGTCTCTGGTAGCACCCTGGTAGAAACCGGGACCACCAGGGTGTTGGTTTGCGACTGTGCCCTGTCTCTCCTTGAGAGAGGATAGGATGTCTTGGCCATCGATGATCAGTGGGATCGTGGATTGTGACTCCATGGTGATTATGCTTGACTTCGTCAGGTTTGATCCAGTAGAACAAGGTCTTTATACGAACAGGAAACCCCCCGGGGAGGGGTTCCCAGCTGAAAAGTCGGGGAACGTGGGGAATATGCGGATATACGGAGATACGGACCCAGAATCTTCAGATCTGGTGGAGCCGAAACTGAGGCGATCTACCGATTCAGCATTCCGAACTATGACCCAAGTCCTCGAGACTGGATTTGATATGTGGGAGTCGGTAACTGTGGACTCGGTCCAATTCCGAGAGCCCCATCCATGGCGTTAGTTAAACTTGGGGAGTCGGGGAGTGAACGGAAGTGCAGAACCCGGAATTCAAGCTGAGGTTGCTGAGCACTTTGCAATTTGTGGGGCTCACGAGCATAATACAGCAGTAGTACGCCAGTCAGTGGTTCTATATTCTCGACTTGACCGGTGCAGACTCATCCATATGATACTTGGTTCGTCAGTCAAGCCAACAAGATAGTAGTCAATTTTTTTCGGTGGTAATCATCACGGTTGGTCCTTCCGGTAAGATATATAGTGCCTAAGTACTGTTCATACGGTTTACTTGAAGTGCCAATAACTTAAGTTGCGAACACAACATGTGTTGACTCTAGAATTTGAATGTTACCCCCGGCTATCCTACTGTTTGTTGGATTGCGCGCAAGCAAGGGTGATATGTCGAAAGCCAGTGTGGTCTAGACTGGTTTTTTGCGGCGAACCCGAGGTGGATCCATCCATGATCCATCGATCAGCTTTCCCCCTATCTCTCTGAGTCTCGATGCATCTGGGGTAAAACCAAGCGACGCTGCGATGAATAAAAATGCCTCGAGCCCCTGGGTGCAGCACATGAAAATTTTTTTGGGAGTACCTGAGTAGCAGGCATCGTCACTCTTTCTACTTCATGCCACCATGACCCTGACCCTATCACGCTCATTATGTGTGCTGCTTCTGCTTTTTTGTTCTGCTGGGAGGGCAACCAGCGACTTCACCGCATCGGATGACTCAGACCTGATGGTCTTTCGGACCGTGCGTTTCTCCGGATCCCCGGATGATGCGGGGCTGACTAATGGGAAACACAGTTACCGCAGCATCGCATCCCCAAATGGAATATCACGCATTATCATCGCAATGCCACCGCTCCAGGCTACTGGTTTGTCGCCCCCTACTGGGTGACCGTCGGAGAACCCTACACCACACGATGGATGCCTTATCAAGTGGGCCCCTACATCTATGACCAGGACGGAGATCTGGTGTGGACGGGGGCTGCATACACCGACAATCAAAACGCCTTCGATCTGCGCGTCGTGACCAATGTCCCCGGCAACTTGAAGCCTCAGCTGTCACTGATGGTGCAGACCGGGCTGGGGGTGGACCTGGAATTTGCTAATGGCACCGTGCTCGACCATCAGTATCGCCAAGTGGGCAGTACCCCCGTCTTCGACAAGCATGAGTTCTACGTCTACGCCCCTCACAAAGCGCTGGCCATCCATCAGTGGCCCAAGGTCGTGGACCTGGCCGACATCGGCCTTCCCGGGGTCTCCCGCGAGATCAAATTCCAGGGCTTTCGCGACGTCGACTACACCACCGGGCACGTCTTCTTCGAATGGAACTCCGAGGGCCACATCCCACTCCACGAGACCTTTGTCGACATCACCGTCGGCACCCCTCCCCGCGGCGCCGACTACATCCACTGCAACGCCATCGAAAAGACCAAAGACGGCGACTACTTGATGTCGTGTCGCCACTCGAGCACCATCTACTTGATTTCCGGGCAGGACGGGGCCATCCGGTGGCGATTGGGCGGCAAGGGGAACAATTTCCAGAAGGACTTCGACTTCTCATGGCAGCATGATGCGCGTATCATCCTCCAGACCCCGGAGCGCATGGTCATGTCCTTCCTGGACAACGCGGCGGACGAGCTGAGCGAGAACAAGCCCGTCTCCTCCGCCATGATCGTGGAATTGGACCTGGTCAACTTCGAGGCGAAGCTGCTGAACCAGTACCTGCGACCGGATGGCGATCTGACGCGACGTCGCGGCAGCACGCAACTCCTCCCCAACAACAACGTGTTTGTGTCCTGGAGTGATTATGGGTACATCAGCGAGTTCGATCACGGCGGCCGCCTCCTGACCGAAGCCCGCTTCGCCAGCGACCGGTTCGGCAACTACCGCGCCTACAAATACCCCTGGTCGGCGTCGCCCGCCGAGCCCCCGGTGGTGGTCGCGTCGGTGGCCGGCATCAACGGCTCCGAGTCATTGACCGAATGCCACGTGAGTTGGAACGGAGCAACCGAGGTGAAGTTTTGGCGGTTTTGGGCGCAGGCGGCCGCAGACGGGGACAAGACTCTCATCGGCACCGTGGCCAGGACAGGTTTCGAGACTAGCTTCATCGCCCGTGGATACATGGATTGGGTGTCCGCTGAGGCTCTTGACGCCGACCAAAACAGCCTGGGGTTCTCGGACATGGTGCGCAGCAGTCCGCCCACCTACTGGGCCCCCGGAGCAGACCAGCCTCGGCCTGATGACCCTCAAGCACTCCTCTTTCCTCCCCCGCCTGAGAAGCGGAGCTGGTCGCCCTCCACCGTCGTGGTGGTGTTTGCCGCCGGGCTGGCGCTCAGTACCTTGATCTGGCTGCTGCTTGCCCTGGTCCCGGTGCTGCGACATCGCGTGGTGGCTGGGTACAAGAAAGTGGATTCGGTAGACTAATAGTTATTATGTGAGACGATTTAAGATCCTTCTAACAGAACGTATTATTATACACGCGAGGACGCAATCGATCCCCGCAAAGAAACCCCCGTTATCCTCAAGCTCAAGGAGAGACGAGAGTCAGGAAGTCCTGAGTCAAGTCGGTGAAGAAGCTGGCCCCGGCCACGGTCTCGGGGTGGCCGGCTTGCGTGACGTTGCAGTAGTCGATGAAGTTGCCGGCCTCCGCATTCTTCTTCTTGATATAGGTGACGTAGTCTGACAGGAGACAGCTGCTGCCCGGTCCGCTCTTGCACATCGGCAGAGGGTAGACGGCATCATTGAGCAAGATGCGCAGATAGGTGTCCTCGGTAGTCTTCTTCTTGGTGGTCGTCTCGCAGTTGAGCACCTCGAACCCGACGGTGCCCCGCATGGTGATGAAGTGGGCCACATTGTACAGGTGGTTGGAGGGGATGCGGTCATCGGGCAAGGGGGTCTGTTCCTGGAAGAGGTCCATGCCGGCGGTCAACTCGGCGATCTGGTTGTCATTCAAGAAGGCCATGATGAGCTTGGGCACGGTGAAGGGACTGCCATCCACGTCGGTGCCGTTCTGGCCGGGGCCCTGCGCCAGCAGATCCAAGAAGCTCTCGAGGAAGGGCAAGAAGAGCAGCTTGGTGGGATCCGACGAGCCCGGTCCCACCCCGTACCAGTAGCTCAGATCTTGCGAGTAGGCATACTTGGTCAACTCGTCCTGGGTGAAGACATTGCACCAGTCGCTCAGCCGGCCCGTGATCTGACTCTCGTAGGCGCACAGGTAAGGAAAGAAGGTCAGGTCAGTTTCCGTGAAGGTCAGATTGCCGCTGACCAGGGCGTTGATGCGCTTGATGGCCGCGGGCATCCACGTTGCATCCCAATTGGTCACATTGTTATACGCATTGTTGACATACAAGGGACACGCATCCGAGGGTCCCAGCGAGTTGCCGATTGCATTGACGGAGCCCGTCGAGTTGACGCTGACGACCTTGCCATAGGTATCGGCGAACTCGTACATGTATCCCTGCAGGAAGGCCTGCGCGGTCTGGACCACGCGCGAGGTGCTGATGGGGTTCGCGTACTGGTTGGCCCACACATAGAAGGGGTGACCATCTTCGTAGAAATCGGGGTCTACTGCGCGTTAGCCTGGATGTCTCGTTCTGTTCCAGGTTCCAGGGCTAGGGCTAGGGAACTCACAGCGAGCGCGCAAAGTGTAACCGAGATCAACAGCCTGGGTCGGTCAGTCCTACGATGCTCCTTGCTCCTTCGGTTCGAGGTGATTCTACTAACCTCCTTGCGACCCGTCATCGACTCTTGGGACATTTGCAGGGTGGTGTTGGTCAGGACGGTCTTCCAGTCGGCGATGAAAGAGAGCTCATCGCGCGCCTTGAAGCCCTTGCCGTTGACGGCCGCTTGGATCTGCCAATGGTGAGTGATCAGGTGTGCAATGAGACGGGGCAGTCTCCGGTGGCGATGAACCGACCTTCTCCTCGAGGGCCACCCACGAGCCGTAGGAACCGCTGTCGGGGAATCTGATTGCGATTAGCCACACCACTTCTGCTGCTGCTTCTAAGGGCCAGACCCTATCTCACCTGCTTCCGTGTCTCACCACATAGGCAGCCTGCTGGACGGTGCACTGCGAGGGAACCTCGTTGGAGATGCCATTGACATTGGGGCCTGGTTCCTGCATCAGTTGGGTGGTTTACTGGACGGGCGTGGATCGAACCCACCAGTAAAGTAGGGCGTATTTCCGCCGGAATAGATCAAGGGGTTGGAGGAGTGGGCAGTCGCAGGAAACAGGATATCGTTGACCGGGGCTAGAACCGGGCCAGCACTGGCAACTCCCAGCAGAGCAGCGACAGCAGCGAACGTAGCCATGATTGAAGAGAAAGGAATATTGGCTTTTGTGTACAGTGCTCCGGTCAACTGTCAGCAGCACCCAAGTCCGGAGTGTACCGGCCAATATATACTAAGGTCGGTAGTAGCATGATTATTCCCGGAACCCCCTTTCCATGCATGTATCGCTACATGTCGCTGCATGCCACCGCATCATCGGCAACGGTCAACCGACAAGTGAGATTTGGGTTGAAGTCGAGATCCTTTGGGCTTTACCTATGAAAGGGCGACGAGAGACCATGTGCTGCCGTGTGCTGCCGGTTAGATGAGGGTTAATCTGCTTAGCGTCGTGCGCAGTGGATGGCCAGCCAGAACCAGCGCGCCCTCGGACCACGTGCCCTATCGCTGTCTCCACTTGATTAATTTATTTCCATGAACAAAGCTTGGCTTTAGCACCTGTAGTACCTGCATTGTTCCTGTCTATCGTCTTGGCCGACACGTGCGGAAAAGTGTTTCTGGATTTGCTCGTGTGCTCATGTGCTCATACGACTGCACTAGAGTACTAACTAAATTCTATCTACAACATCAAAGCAGCGACAAGACTCCCCACCACGCAAATCAGGCTAGAGGAGAGGGAGACGGATGCGGCAGCCCCAGTATAGAGCGCGCCCCCCGCGGTGGTAGTGGCAGATCCAGCATTAGTACCGGCCCGAGACGAGGCTGCTGCAGACGCTGCGACCGCAGAGGATGCTCGGAATGAGGGGATCAAGGAGCCCGACGGGCTTGGGGACTCTGGGATTGAAGAAGATTGCGCACCACTGCCCCCAACCTGGGCATGGGAGCCCAGTTTGGTGGTGGACTCTGTCGTGCCGATGGCTTCCGCACCTTCCGGCTGGGAAACCCCCGTATCGATAGCACCAGACGCAGCAGTAGCCGATGCGATGGACGCGACATTCAGATAGATCGTGGTCCCGACTGGAATCAGGGTGGTATACACAGAGACCGTCTCTTGGGCAGCAGTCTGGTCGGTTGATCCCATAGAAACAGCCGTTACTGTGTAGACAGTGATATCGTAACCGGTGGAGGTGGAATAAACCTGCTCACCAGCAGGCGCTGCGGTCGTATGGGGCTCGGTGGTCACCACAGTATAGGTGGTGACATGGGCAGGCACCGTCTCAGTAGTCACAAAGGTCGACTTCGCCGACGCAGGACAGTTCTTATATCCTGAAGGACAAGCAGTCACCGGACGAATCAACGTGCTGTACACCGTGGAGGTCACATACTCCGTGACACGAGACAAAGAACCAGCAGTAGATGTGGCCGTGGCTGTGGCTGTGGCCGCGACGCCAGTCTGGGTGGCAGTCACAGGGCAGATCGTGGTGTAATCCACAATGGTCTCGGTCGTGAGGTACGTCGTCTGCTTCGAGGCGGGGCAATCCTTGACTGAAGAGGGGCAGGCGGTCACTGTATGCACGGAGGTTGTATACACGGTGGATGTCGTGAATTCCTCGTGTCTAGAGGTACTCAAAGCACGGGTGGCAGTCGCAGGCACCTGGGTCTCGGTAGCAGTGACCGGGCAGATGGTAGTGTAGTCGACCACAGTTTCGGTGGTCAGGTAAGTGGTCTTGGCCGAGGCAGGGCAATTTTGGATGGTCGACGGGCAGGCGGTGACAGTGTGCACCTCCGTGTGGGAAACAGTAGAGGTAGTAAACGCCACAGCGCCGGAGATGGCGTTGCTGGAACCCGATGTGTTCGATGTTGAGCCAGAACCAGGCTGGGAGGCAGCCGAGCTGGACGCCCCGGAAGCCCCAGAGCCGGACGAGCCAGCGCCAGTGATATTTCCCGACGATCCAGAGTCGGATGAGGAACCAGGCGAGCCAGACGAGGAGCCAGATCCAGATGAGGAGCCAGATGAGGAGCCAGAGCCAGTCGAGCCTAAAGCATTAGAGCTAGACGAGCCAGACGACTTAGAGCCAGCGCTAACTGCTGCTGCTTCTGGATCCATCGAGCCAGAACCAGAAGAGGAGCCAGCAGAGCCAGAGTTAGAAGAGGAACCAGACGAGCTAGAAGAATCAGCACCAGATGAGTCCGAACCGGCAACAGAGCCTGAGCTGGGTCTAGGGCTTGGGGTGGTTGATGGGCTAGGACGGGTCACAAACAAAGGCACACTCGAGCTGGCTTGAGGGCTGGCCTGAGGGCTGGGAGTAGGACGTTGCACGGCAACACTGACCGCAGAGGATGAGCTCGGAGCAGCAACGACTGAGCTCGGAGCAGCAATCGGCGAGCTGGATGCGGCCGCAGAGATACCAGTAGTAGCACCAGCAGCACCAGCAGCACATTGTTCAGCAGCCGCAAGACTGGTGTCCACCGTAAGGTCCGCAACCTCAACTGTGGCCCCGGTTCCATCACAAACCACTTTAATCGTGAGGGTGGAGGTACTGAAGGTACTGGAGGATGAACTACTCAAGCAGGTCGAAAAAGGGGCCGACGAACCTGTTGGGACGGTCAGGCTGTCGAGGAGATCGTTGCCCTGATAAATGCTCAACGCGCAGGACACACCACTACGCTTGCGCTTGGTGGCAGCTGAATCGGACACCGAGATTGTGCCTGAGACCGCGGCATCATCGGAGGTGTCGACAGACTGTGATGCCTCCAGAGATGTCCCAGCGGTGGTATCAGCCGTGAGCGTGGTGCCATTGTCATCGGTCGTAGTGGTCGCGCCAGAAGACGTCGACCAGGTGGCTGTAGAAGCACTGCTGACAGTGGATGAAGCAGCAAGGGTAGAAGAAGTCAATGTGCTCAAGGCAGTAGTCAAGGATCCCAGCGAAACGTCACTGCTGGTGGTGCTCACAGCGCTCGACGTGCTGTCGGCCGTGTCCGAGCAAGCGCTGACCATGGAAATGTCGGCCAGGCCAATGACCGGGTTTCCGTTGGAAGCTCCCTGGGAGCAACTGATGGTGATCACGAAAGGAATGCCGGTGGAAGAAGTGGGGGTGTACGTCCCAGAGACACTCGACCAGCCACTGGATCGGCCAGCCACGAGGGCAGCAGATGCGGCAGTGAAGGAATTGCCTTCGACAGCGACTGTAATGGTACAGGAGGCTCCGGTCGAGTCGTCCGTCGTGATAGACCAGTCTAGGGAGACATGATAGGAGGTGCCCACGTGCACCGAGGGAATGTTTTGGCGCACAATCACCCAACTATAGCTGAAGTCGTCGATTTCGCTGCAATATAGTTAGGGTTCGCCGGCATCTTGGCTAGGCATTGGCTAGGTATTGGCTATGCACACTTACAGATAGGCACCGCCATCGGGACCCCCAGTATCGACCACCGAAAAGGTCTTCAGGGTAGGGCCGGCACTCGTACTCCAGAAGGAAGTATACGCAGAAGACCCTCCTTGAATGACATTGGTGCCCGTACAGGCCGCAGCCATCTGGATGAGCGGCATCAAGCCCGCTCCGAAGAGCAGGGTACGAAGAGGCGCCATCGTGTACCAAGTACCTGTCTATCCATGTTGAAGAGAGTAGGAACTGCGCTGAACATATATTCAAGACCCGTTCAAGCTCTCATGGTCGCCCTCGTATCCTTATTTGGGTTTCCTATGGCATCGGGATGGATCGCATTCACTAGAGGCGCAAAGAAGGCGAGTTTAGGCGATGGCGGGGGGGGGCCTCCCACCATGCAGCAATTTATGCCGACCATCCACCAGATTTGCCCCTGAAAGCTCACGGTCAAATCCGAAGACATGACAATGCACTGGATCTCGCCCTACTTCAGCTTGATTGAGTTTCTCGATCCTTGCTGTGCCCCACCGGATCCAGGGGAAGGGGAATTTTCCAGCCAATGCTCCTTCTGCTCCTTCTGCCCATTCTGCAAGGGTTCCACGTGGGAGTGATCCCACCTGATGCTCCAGTTCTCCAGCCTGTTACTTGACTATTAGCTCTGCTGCTCGTGTCACCCCTGGAACTACTGAGTAGGTATATAATTAAATAGGCTCCTGGAGGTCGGACACTTCACCCGACACGACACACAATGAGGTGGGGCAGTCTCCTTGCCAGTATGTCATACTTATACTCCGTACATGAACATACCGTATACATAGAGCAGAATATGCATTAGATGCCTTGATCGAGATTCTGTGTCGAATGGTCTGGTCTAGTCGCCACTGCGATGGCACTGACAACCTCCCTCCAGCCTATCCCGGGCTCTTTCTCTCCCCCGTTTAGCGCTCACTACGCTCTACCCATGATCTTCTGGGGCCCGAACCCCACACAAAATGCTTCACAGACCAAATTCTGACTGGAATCCATGCATCGGGGTCATACTATCTATATCCATGTGGTTTTGAGGGATGATTTTGGCTGAAGCAAAATCGCGACCGGGGGAAACGAAGCCATTATTGGGGACGTCGGGTGGCGGCGGACTTAGGGTTTCCGCGAGGTCCTCATTCATTGTGCCCGTCAACGTCAACCACCCCCGAAGACGGCGCAGGAAGGAACTCGCTCACAGGAAGATTCTTGCTTCATGGCTTGTGCTAGTTATGTCCAGGATTGACCTTCTTGCCATGCCACCGAACCCGAACGAGCTGCCAGGTGGTCCGATCCCCACGCCCACGGTCGCGGTTGAAACCTCATGTGGAGCCAGAAAGTCATCTGGAGAACGGACGTTGGCTGCCTCGCTTGCCTCGGCTTACGGAGGCAGTGATTAGGCCATTAGGCCCAGGCTAAGGCTGCCGATCACTCTGGCCTCCAATGAGCCTGTTCATCGAACTGCTTGATGGCGCATGCAGTCAGGTTCTAGTCGAATCATCCTATCATGGTGGACCACGGCTGAATGCTTAGGAAGAGTCAAGCAGGGATCAATCTGAGGTCAGCAACACCACTCACTAACTTACCACTTGTCTGCGTCTGCTCTTAAAAGGTGAACATAGCCTTCTCAATCCACCACTGCTTCACGTTCTTTTCAAGTCCTGCATCCCCTGCCATGGTGTTCTTTCCGCCCAAGTGGGTAGGCCAATTGCCTCCCGTCCCCGACACGGTGCCCCTCTGCGACTTCATGCTCGACGAGCGATACGGTCGCGCCCCCATCGACCAGTCTCCCGCTCCGTATGTTTGCAGTGTCACCGGCCGGGGTTACTCTCCGGCCGAGATCGGCGAGCGGGTGGATTACATGGCCCGGGCCCTATCCTGTGAATTGGGCTGGGAGCCCACCGGGGCAGCAGAAGACAAAGTCATTGGGATTTTCAGTCTGAATACGGTGAGTCGAGTCTCCCGGGAGTCTGTTACGGCGCATGCTGACTGGCAGTCTCCGGAAGATCGACACGATGCCTTTGTCCTGGGCAGTACATCGATTGTCGGGGATAGTCTCGCCCGCCAACGCCGCGTATTCGGCCCCGGAATTGGCCTATCAGCTGAACGACTCCAGGGCGACGGTGCTTTTCACGTGTCTGCCCTTGTTGTCCACCGCGCTGGAAGCAGCTGCGCAGGTTGGGATTGCCCGTCAGCGCGTCTACGTGCTAGAGACGCCCGTCGAACCGGGCCAGACGCCCCCAGCCGGAGCATCGGAGTTCAAGACGATATCACAATTAGTTGCAGAGGGCCAGAAGCTGCCTCCAGTCGCCCCGTTGAAATGGCAGGCTGGGCAAGGTCGCCGCCAGCCAGCATTCCTATGCTATTCCAGCGGTACCTCCGGGCTACCGGTAGGTTCCCTCAGACCGCCAGACCCTCGTTTCCAGGGCTCTAACTCCCCTCTCCACAGAAAGGCGTGATGATCTCCCACTACAACATGATGGCCAACATCCTCCAATTCAAGCAGTACGATGAATCCTCGGGAATGCGCACCAAGGGCAAATCCGAGGTGACGAGCTGCGTCTTGCCCATGAGCCACGCCTACGGGCTGAACTACGTCGCTCACTACGCGGCCTACCGCGGCGACCAGACGGTGGTGTTCGCGCGCTTCCAGCTGGAGAGCCTCCTGGAGGCGACGCAACGCTTCAAGATCACCTATCTCCTCCTGGTGCCCCCGATCGTACTGCGCATCGCCAAGAGCCAGGAGCTGTGCCGACAGTACGATCTCAGTAGCGTGGTGGGACTCTTCACGGGGGCAGCTCCGCTGGGCGAGGAGGTCGAGGCAGCAGTGCGCGAGCAATATCCCGCCATGAATATCGGTCAGGGCTATGGTGAGTGCTCAGTACCACGGGGATACATCCCCATCCACCACTGACCCAGTGTCATCCGCTAGGAATCACCGAAGCCACCACCGTAGTCGGCCTTACCCCCGTCATCGATCAATGGGCCGGCTCCGTTGGCTGTCCGATGCCCGGCTCGCAGTGGAAGCTCCTCGACCCCGACGGCAGCGAAATCACCTCCTACGACACCCCAGGCGAGGTCGTCATCTCTGGCCCCAACGTGACGATGGGGTATCTCAACAACCCCACAGCCACCGCCGAATCCTACCGGGACGGATGGTACCACACGGGCGACGTCGGCGTGATGCGGCTGAGTCCCCAGAGCAACGAGCATCTCTTCATCATCGATCGGATCAAGGAATTGATCAAAGTTAAGGGCTTGCAGGTGGCCCCCGCCGAATTGGAGGCGCATCTGCTGGCGCATCCCGCCGTGGGCGATTGCGCCGTCATCCCCGTGCCCGATCCCGAGGCCGGCGAACTGCCCAAGGCGTTTGTCGTCAAGTCCGCGCAGGCCGGACCAGATGATGCAGCTACCGTCCAGGCGATTGTCACGCATGTGCAAGAGACCAAGGCCCGGCATAAGTGGCTCAAGGGCGGCGTCGAGTTTGTGGATCTCATCCCCAAGAGTCCCAGTGGGAAGATCCTGCGCCGATTGCTGCGAGATCAGGAGAAGAAATCACGGCAGGCGAAGCTTTGAGTGGTGGGGTGGTGTTTTGACAGAATACGTAGTACGAATGTGAGACGTGCCAGACAGAGCAAAAAGGAAAGAAAAAGCAAAAGATAAATGACCTACGCAGGGCTCGAACCTGCAATCTCTTGATTCGTAGTCAAGCGCCTTACCATTGGGCCAGCAGGCCAGCTGATAAGTAATACCCTTTTTCTGGATGCTATAATCCACAAGCAGTCGAAATCTGCTCTTCTGCAGTTTATCCCTGGTATCGCATCACCCTAATCACAAACAAGTATTTGAAATTAGGCTGGCACGTGCCTTTTTGTTGCTGGACTAGAAAAGGTTACCGAGGCTAGGAGGCATTGTTTAGTATAGCTTCTACGCGCATCCATTTTTCCCGGCTGCGATCGGCTAGATCGGGTATATATATCTCCACCATCCCTTGTCCCACAGGAGTTTTGCTGTTCTGTACAATAACCGGCAACTCGCGATTTAGTACACATTGGTTGGATTAATCAAGCATATATTAAAGAAACTATATTACTAGTATACAAGCATCTTAGACCTAAAATAAACAAAAGGATAAAGAGAGTGGATCCCTCAATCAGTAGGGCAAGCCTTGGCGCTCTTCGACGTCTTGGTCACAGTCTCTGTCTCGGTGACGGTCTGATTGATAGTAGACGTGCGAGTGCTGGTCGCCCGCTCCGTAATTGTCACCGAGGGTTCAAGACTGACAATGGTTGTCTTTTGCACCGTAGTGGTAGGAGTCGCCAGGGTGACGGTCTCCTTAATCGTGGTCACGGTGGCCTTGGTCTTGGTGATCGTACTCTGGGGCAAGGTGACGGTCGATTCGATGGTGGTGGTCTTCAGGCTGGTGACGGTCACTGTCGCTCCCGGCACGGACACAGTCGAGGTCTTGGTGGCTGCCGACGTGATCGTTTCGGTGATCGTGCTGGCCTTGAGCGTAGTAGTCTTCGCAACCACCTTGGTGCTGCTCTCGGTCAAAATGACGGTGACGGCTTTGACCGTTTCTGTGGCCACCTTGGTCGTGGCCGACACACTGGTGATGGTGCTAGTGGAAGCCTTGAGAGTCGAGGTCTTGCCGGTAGTCGTGGTCGTCGTGGACGTGACATAGACCGTGGGCGAGGCAAGCGCGTCAGTCGAGGTCTTGACAAAGGTCGTCAGGGTGGTGTACTGAGTGATAGTGGCCGCGTTCACCGCCGCCCGGGGCAAGATCAAAGCGCGCTTGGCGTTGGCGGCGGGAATACAACTGAGTGTAGTGGTGACACTCTTCGTGGTGGTCTTGGTGGAGGTCACGTCCACGGTGGTGGTGGTGGCCTTGGTGCTCTTCGTGGTAGTACCGCCGCTGCCCTCGGTGACGGTGGTGTATGAGGTGACCTTGACGGTGCCAGGAGTCGAGGTCTTGACGCTGGTCGTCGTGCTGGCCACGGTCTCGGTGATTGTCTTAGCCTTGGCAGACGAGGTGATGGTGCTGGTGGCGGTGACCGTGCTCTTGACCATGGTGGTGACATCGCCCTCGGTGACGGTAGCCGTGACCGTGGTGGTATCTTTGACGGTGGTCGTCTTGGTGCTAGCAGGAGCCGTGATGGTCTCGATATCGGAACTGGTGATCACCGTCGATTTGATGCTCGTCACGGTCGGCTCGACGATGGTTGTGGTGCTGGAGATGGTGGTCTTCTCGACGGTGGTCTTGAAAGACTCAGCCAGAGTCACGGTAGCGCCAACGTCCTGCGTGACCGTCACCTTGACCGTGGAAGTCCAATCAGCGGGGGTAAGGGTGGTGAAGGCCGTCTCCTTATCAGTGACAGTCACAAGGGTAGTGAAAGTCGCCGTGGGAGTCGCCGTGGCCAGTACAGAAGTGCTGGGGATCACGCCGGTGCTGGTAACTGGCAGGGTCGTGGAGTTGCCCGGCACGAACGGAGTGCCCTCAACCAGAGTGAAGTTGATCCAGGAAGTCGAGGCAAAGAAATTCGTGAGCTCAAACTGGGAAACCGTACTGGCATCCAGGACCGTTGCAAACGACGCCCGATCGGCGGTGGACGATCCAGGACCATAGTTCTGGTATTCACCGAACAGAACACCGTCCGTCTGCGGACTGCTCGAGGACCACTGCTCCCAGCCAGCCGCCTCAACGCAGGAATCAAGGTACGATTCGACATAAGCAACGCGAGCGTAATTGTTCCAGGGGCGACCCAACGAGATCTCGGACATGCTGCCGGCTCCAGAGGCCGGGGTAATGGTGCACTGGTCGAAGACAAAGCCACCAACCGTGGTGCTGGTAGTGCGTTTGTCGGCCGTCAAGTTGATGCCATCTTCGTTGGGAGAGATGGTCGAGTTGAGGAAGTAACCAGATCCAGAACCCCAAATCATATCGATATTACCCTCAATATAGCTGTTGCTGGCGAAGAAGTAGCCGTTGATCAACAGCGCATCCTGATTGCCCGTCACCTGACACCCATATAGCGAGGCGTACTTGCTCGACTTTAAGGCAAACCCGAGGGAGGCGTAGTTCTTGGTGGTCCCGTAGTTGTTCACAAAATTGATGTTGACTGCCTGGAAGTAGTTGCCCGTAGCATATACTGTGGCGCTGTCCGAGTTGGATTCGTCGGCCTGCGTGTCCACACCGTGGTTGTACTGGATCGTTACCTGGTTGCTCGAGTAATCGAGATGGTTGTCCGAATATCCCATGAAGATCGTAGTACCGGAACGGTTGACCACCAGCTGCTCCTCGTACGTGCCAGGGTAGATGAACACGGTGGGTGTGACCTTGCTGGAAGTAGGCAGAGCGTTAAGTGCACTTTGAATAGTATCATAGGTCGTCACGTTGGCGATAGCCGTTTTTGAGACAATGTAAGCCCCTGCCGGAGGAGTGGTTCCGTCATAGACAGTGGTTGAGTTTGAACCAGTGGTAGTGGTAGTTGTGGATGCAGGCTCGGGCGTCACAATGGAATCCCAGTAAGTCATATCGATCCAGTCAGTCGACCCCATGACCTCGGCCAACGTGTAAGTGTCCGAGGTCAACAACGTACAGTACTCGAAGGCCTCACGCGACGCAGCATTATTCTCCCAATTGCCGGGGCCAGAGTTGTTATACTCAGCGAACGTGACATAATCGGTGCGAGGATCAGTCGTGCTCCAGACCTTCCAGCCAGAAGGGTTGATGATGTCCGTGAGATAAGAATTCTTCACAACCACAAGCGCATATTTCGAGTAAGGCCGACCCAGGTAGACAAGCTCGGTCAAATCGACTGTCGCATCGCTGGCGGCATCGAAAAGACACTGGTCAAAGATATAGCCACCAACGGCGGTAGATGAGGCACGGCTCTGGGCAGTAATGGCAGACTTCTGACGCTTGGCACCGATAGTGCAGCCCTTGAAGTAGGCCTTGGAGTAACCCCAGATAAAGTCGATGGCACCCTCGATGTAGGATGATTCATAGTACTGGTAGCCAGTGGTGCTGCCCGTCAGCAAGGTGTCTTGCCAGCCAACAAGGCTGCAGCCGTAGAAGCCAATTTCAGAGCCATAGATCGAACCAGCAAGAGTCACGTATGACGACAGGGAGCCATCCAGATTGGCGGTGTTTATGATGTTGATATTATACAAGGCAATCTGGTTGCTGGCGGTGGCGAAAGTAGCCGTCTCAGCATCCGAGTGCCCCGTCGGCAACGGGCTGACAGACAAGCCCCGCGAGTAGGTAATGGTGACTTGGTTGTTTGTGTATGTAGCACCGGGACTGCCAGACTGATAGCCGATGATCATAACTGGCCCATCACGGTCCACTGACGGCACTTGCTCGTTGTACGAGCCGGCGTACATGAAGATGATCTGAGTAGAGGAATCGTCAGGCAGAGAAGCCAGCGCATCGGTCAGACTGCTGTACGAGCCGTTGACAGCACCGTCAGGGGAGACGAGCACTGCGCCTGCGGGAGGCACAGTGCCACTAGTCGGATGCGCCCAGGTGGCAGTAGCAGTCGATGTCGTCGACGTGTTGGTGCTGGTCGTGGCTGATGGTCCCGTCAGACTGTATGAAGGCACATAGTTATAGGCAGTCATGTCCAGCCAAGTAGTATCGCCGACCCATGACGACAGGCTATACGAGGCTGCCTGGGTGGCGGTCAGGTTGGTAGCGAAAGAGACACGGCTCGTGGACCAGGCTCCGGGACCGGAGTTGTTGTATTCTCCGAAAGTCACATACGCGGTGTTGGGAGAACTTGTCGACCACTGTTCCCAGCCAGCGGCGTTGATGTGCTTATCCAAGTATGAATTCATGTAGACAGCAATGCTGTACTCCGAGTATGGCCGACCGAGATATGACTCGCCGTAAGCCGACCCATAGGTGCTGGTGTAGGTGACATAGCAGGTATCGAAGACGTAACCGCCAGACGCGGTTGATGAAGAACGACTTTGCGCCGCAATGCACGCCCCGGGGGTATTTGTAGCGATGTAGCATTGGTGGAAGTAGGCGGTCGAATAGCCCCAAATGTAATCAATAGACCCTTCGATGTAACAGTTGGAGAAGACCTGCGTGCCCTTGTTCGCGAGCAAGGTGTCTTGGAAGCCGATGAAGGAACAGCCATACGCCGCCATGTTAGTGCCGTAGAAATCAGCGGCCAGCGCAGCCGTATTGCTGGTCTGAGGATAGGTGTTCTGGAAGTTGATGTTGTATAGGGCCAAGCCGGTGCCGTCGGTCTTCTTCGCGTTGATGACGGGTGTGCTCTCATCTTTGCCGGCACTGGTGAGCTCTCCGTTCGAGAACTCAATGGTGACCAGATTCTGGGTGTAGTCATTTGCGAACGAAGTTTCGCCGCGCAGAGTGACCTTTCCAGAGCGCGTGATAGAGATTTGCTCAGTGTAGGTACCTGCAAGGATGTAGATGGTATAAGCCTTGCCGTCACTGGGTAAAGCAGCGATAGCTGCGGTGACATTGCGATACTGTCCAGTGGTAGCATTCTGCGAGACCACAAACGTCGAGGTGCTCGTGGGTACCGCACTCGTGGCCGAGGCTACGACTGACGAGCTGGCTGTAGCAGTGACAGAAGCACTGGCAGAGGAGGAAACGGAGGTGTCATAAACAGAATCCGGGAAGCCAGAGAAGGAAGCAATGGCTGACGTATCGATCCAACTCGTGCTCCCCAAGACGTTGGCAATGGAATACGCGCTGTCATCAGACAGAATGTCCACGACACTGCTCCGTGCGCTGGTGGAGGCGCCAGGGCCAGTGTTGTTATACTCTGCAAAGATCACACTGCTGCTGGACGACGAGATCAACCAGCCCAGGGACGCGATGTGTGCATCAAGATACGAGTTCAAAACAGCAACATGGGCATTCGTGGAGTAGTCCCGGCCCAAGTAGGTGCTGCTTTTCGGGACGGAGCTATCACTCGGTACGAAGGCGCAGCTGTCGAAAACAAATTGAGATGGCCCGTAGGATGTCTGGTAAGACTGCGCAGCGATGGTCTGGCCGGTGGTGGTTCCATCTGAAATGATGCGGGAATTATACACGTAGATGCCACCGTAGCCCCAGATAAAGTCGGTGGTGCCCTCAATCCGACAGTCGGAGAAGTAGAAGGCACCGTAGTTGATCAGCAAACTTCCTTGAGAAGACTTGATGCCACAGCCGTAGAAACCGAGGACTTGAGCCTTAGCAGCGACAGCCACTGCAATATTGTTTTTGGCGGGTGTATAATCGTTCTCGAAATTGATGTTGTAGAATGAAATCTCCTTGGCGTAGTATTGGGACGCTTGGAACGTTGCGGTAGATGCAGATCCACCGTTGCTAGACAGCACTCCAGCGCTATGGATGATGGTGACAGTATTGCCTGACTGGTCCAGGGCATTCGTAGTCTGCCCACGGAATACAGTCGCTCCCTCACGGCTGATGGTAATGGCTTCCTGGTAAGTACCCGAGAGAATGTAGACATACTGGGTAGTAGAATCGGAGGGTAGAGCAGCGACAGCCGATGCAATGCTGGTGTACTGCGCACAACTTCCGGAAGGACCAACCACTAGGGCACTAGTAGGTACAGTAGAGGGCAAGGAACATCCGGTAGAAGACGAGGCGGTTGCAGATGAGACAGCGGAGGAAGAAGCAGACACTCTGATCGCAGCCGACGACACCGTGGTCGTCACAGTGGCACTCGACCGAATCAGAGTCGAAGCAGCGCGGGTGGCTGTGACCTGAGATGCGGATATCGAGATGGCACTGGTGCTGGACGCGGCCGTAGTAACAGTAATGGATGTTGATGTTGATTGCTGGATGACATCAGCACTCTCAATGGCGGCCAAAACGTCAGCATCGACCCAATCGATGTTCGTCGCGGCGAATTGATAATAGGCACTAGCAAAGACTTCGGCCGGAGAGAACCGAGTGAGGTCAGTTGCACTCAGCAGGTGAACATATGCTGACCGCTTGGCTTCGTTGTTGGCATAGGAACCCGTGCCGGTGTTTCCGAATTCCCCGTAGAAGTTCCGAGAGTCCGTAGAGTAGCTGTCAGTGTAGGCACCCGTGGCTGTGATCAAGCTGCCTAGAGTCGAGTCCCGATAGACCACCACAGAGCCGTACCCATTGTTGGCGGCACCAAGGTAGACGTTCTTTGTGCTGGTGCCAGACTTCTGCTGGACCGAGCAGGAATCGAAGACAACGGTGGAGTTGTAGAGGACCGAGTTATATGTAGTGCCTCTGTTATAGACGATCAAGGCGCTATTGTCGACGGGTACGATCGTAGTATTGTACACATACAAGCCGGGGTACCCATAGATGATCTTGTCCAGGGCTTCGATGTAACTGTCGGCAATGATGGCAAGACCCAGGTTGGCATTGATACCAAGACTCCCAGCCGAGACGAATTGACAGCCGTAGAATGCATTTTTGGAGCCGCGAATAGTAGCCGCTGCATAGCTGCCCGTAGCCGTGTTGACGAAGTTGATATTGCGGAAGGTAATACCGAGGACGTTGGAAGAGATGGTCAGAGGACTAGTGGCCGAGATGGTGACCTGGTTTTCGCTATAATCTTGTTGGCTGGATGCTTCGCCGATAACAGCGACGGTGGCAGTGGCCGAGACGGTCACGGCTTGAGTGTAGGTGCCGGCCTTGATGGTCACAGTAGGGATGCCCTTCGACTGAGCATAGGAAATAGCTTCTCCAATGGCGGTGAACTGGCCAGAGGCGTCGGTGGCAACAATCACAGCGGTGGAAGATGCTAGAGAAGAGTCAATTATACGAGAAGAGAAGGATATACGTGTTGGAGATAAGACTGACTCGACGCGGATGTGGTGGCAGCATTGTCAGAGGATGATGCAGTAGTCACTACACTTGTAGCAGTCGTAGCATCCTGCGTACTGGTCGGGGATGCGGCAGCCGCGGTAGGGATGACTGCCTGAGAGGTGACTGAAGAAGAGGAGGGGAAGGCAGCAGCACAGCTCTGGGCCAGAGCCAGGCCTGCGACGCCCAGGACAGACCAGACTTGCATAGTGGTTGTCGTTGCTTGTCCGGTTCTGGACCACGATCAAGCGCGGCACCAGTCGGAAGGAGATAGTATGGGTGAACAGGGGTAGAGATTAAGGGCCATGGGCCATGGGCCATCATGAAGATATTTATACACTAAGGCGGGAAGTGAGGACATTCGGCCTGTAGGTGGCGGCGAAGAGTCCTACAGGCCAGGGGCAAGCGTAGCCGAGGGCTTTCCAGGGCCGATCGAGCATGGAACCGGTGACACCATGATGAGCCGGGGCACTAAAGCCCAAGATGGGATTCTGATCCGTACGAAGGGTATGAAGACTAATAGATTGCTTGATTGCTGAAGAGCAGCTGCCAAGCACGTGGCGTCGGAGTCCATCCGGAAAAAGCCCTAACGCTTCACGATTGGTGGCATATCTGATAAGCAGCAAACACCTTTTTGCAGCGGCCGAAAGGACGATAAGCATTGCGCATGGTTCAGGCCAGGGGTAGGCAAATCTAAGCGATTGGCGTCCATGGCGATCCGTTCCCGGCGTCGCGTCTCCCGCTTCCTGACGAAGGATCATTTGCTTTTCTTGCATTGCTCTGATCATGAAAGTCTTGTGGAAACGATTGTCATTCTGTGTCTCTCCCGCGGTGGGATCAAATTTGGCGTTGCATGGTGGAGATGTGCGAATTTTGCTCTCACCATCGTGCCCTTTCTCCCCGAGGGAGCGTCGTCGAAGGGGTCGGGTGTCAGGAACACGATAGACTCGGCCAGATGTTGGGAAGATCCGGCCGGGCCTTGAACTGGCTGGATCGAGTGGATCAACTGGGACGAACCGAAGTTTGGCTGTCAGCGAATTCCCGGTTCCGATTGCGGGTCTGGCATTCAGCACCGCCACACTGACCATCGGACTGGGAATGGGATTCTCCGAGCTGACTCCATTGAGATAGTCCGCCGGTGGTGGCGTTGGGATGAGCCAGTGTTGATGGTGCGGTGTCTCCGATAGTCTTGATAGTCTCGATAGTCTAGAGATGGCTCACGTGGACGTTCCAAGATCCAAGAATAAGGAAGGCTCTAGAGGACGGGAAAAAGAAAAGTGGGAATCTAGTAGCGATCTAGACGAGCATGGTGACAGGAGGATCTGGATAGAATTGTGGGAAAAGCTTGGATCAGTGGAGTTTAAGGAGAAGGGAGGTCCAATGGAAAGAAGAAGAGGTGCTCGGATGCGGTAGGCCTCAGGCAGAAATCTCAGGCAGCAAGTTATAACTAACTAACTTGACTAACTAACTAACTAACTAATTAATCAACTAACTTAAGGCTTCCTGCTGACATAATTATACTCCTGGCACAGACTCCACCCTGTCTAAACTGGGAGTAGCGTTAAGCAAATTTGACTGATGCAATTAAAGTCGCTTCTTAAGTTTCGCTTGCTCGCTTCCTCTCCAATCATCCTCGCCCAACCCCTGAACTGAGGGTTCTGCAATTTCGAGAGACTTCGATAATGGTTGCGCTGAGTGGGGCCCGACCCTGCCTGATACGAGGAGTTTCACTTGCAAGCTCAGCAGCAGCATTATTGGGCATGGGCCAAGGCACCAGGGACCATTAGGTCGATGATTGCCTGTTCCTGGCTCCTGCAGTTGGCTCTCTCCACGGATCGCTGGGGCTTTTATATTCGTTGTAAATCACCCGTTCTTGAGAGTCGTCGCATCAACTGCACAGCTCAGCTCGATTGCCAGCAACACCACCATGAAGTCGGTCATCTACTCGCTGGCGGCTGTGCTGCCCTTGGTCCTTCCGACCCAAGCCGATAACCTCTGGGAGCAGGTCAGCTGCTTCACCTCCGTTGGGAATATGGAGAACATGGGGACCTTTGAGTTCCAATCCGTCGACCACTGCATCGCTCAATGCGATGAGGTGAACGGGGTTTTTGCCGCGGTGCAAGAGGAGTCGTGTTACTGCGGCACTGCTGCTCTCGACATCCAGGACATGGCCTTGGCCGACGACGACAGTGCTTGCAATGCCTCGTGCCCCGGTTATGCTGTTGATACTTGTACGAAGCAACTTTTCTCCTCGCGCCATTCCTGCCTTGCTGAGCTGACCTAACGAATAGGTGGTGGGGATGGCGTCTATTCTCTCTGGGTTTCCCAAGAATACGTCTTGAGCTTAGGTGACGACGACGACGATGACGATAATGACAATGACAATGACAACAACGAAGACAACGAAGGCTATGACTATGAGGATGGGGACGGTGGCTCCGATGGCGATGAGAACGAGGACGGGGAGGACTCCGACAGTGATTATTACAGTGGCTGGCACAACACATCCACTGCCGTCGCTACCATTACTCCTTCCTCAACATCTGCGACAAATCCTGTATCGACGTCGGCCAGTGTCAGCAGTCTCGCTTCATCAATGACTGCTTCGACCACCCAAACCGCCACGGGCAGTGCT
Source organism: Aspergillus uvarum CBS 121591 (assembly GCF_003184745.1). Lineage (NCBI taxonomy): Eukaryota > Fungi > Ascomycota > Eurotiomycetes > Eurotiales > Aspergillaceae > Aspergillus > Aspergillus uvarum. Next base: position 61,380 of record NW_020291319.1, read on the forward strand.
GCCATCACCACTACTACTTCTACTTCGGGGGCCAGTCGGCGCTTCAGGATTCTCTTCTTTTAAAGGTGCAGAAGGATGACTAAATTAGTTTCAATAGTATCAGTAGTCTCAATAGTGTAATATAATTTTAATGTATATTATCTTCAACATAATGCTAGATTCCGATCTCATTCGTGGAAGTTGGTTGACCGAGGATGGCGCGATTTGCAGGCTGGATGGCATTCGAAAACCCGCCACTAAGTATAGTAGTTCCTTTACTTATTTAATGATTAGTAGCTACACCGCACCGCACCGCACCACATTCACGTACCTCCCACCACTACTACATACATAGCAAGCAGCCATGGTTCGTTGGGGAATCTTAGGTGCGAGGAATTCAATTTCAGTGGCTACAACTTAATTCACTAATCTTGTCTGGATCAGGAACCGGCGATAATGCCACCAGTTAGTCGTCCATTGAAACTCCCCCTTCCCAATTCCAATCATTCGCGACCACTGACCTAAGATCCATGATATTGGCCATAGAATTCGTCAAAGACCTTCTCATCGACCCTGCCACGCGTGATGTCCACGATATCACCCACGACATCGCCGCGGTCGCTTCGTCCAGCGCGATAGAAAAAGCTCAGAATCTCCTCTCCACTACCAACGCTCCGCCCACAGCTCGTGCCTACGGTTCTTACGAGGCTCTCGTCGCCGATCCCACCGTTGAAATTGTCTACGTCGCTTCTCCTCACTCACATCATTTTGCCCACACGCGTCTGGCCTTGCTCGCCAACAAACACGTCCTTGTGGAAAAGGCTTTCACAGTGAATGCCGAGCAAGCTCAAGTGCTCGTGGATCTGGCCAGGAAACGGGATCTCTTCCTCATGGAAGCTCTTTGGACCCGTTTCTTCCCTCTAACCCAGCACGTACAACGTCTCGTTCGAGAGGGAACCATCGGGACGGTGCAGCGGATCGTGGCAGATCGGAACCTAGGTCGCAACGTGGAGGAACTGTATGGCACCGAGCATCGCCTGGTCAACCCCGCCTTGGCTGGCGGCGCGCTGCTGGACTGTAAGCGTTCTCGGCCCCGGCCGAATCTCGGTCTGTATGCTGACAGGATAACTTTTCTCAGTGGCCGTCTACCCACTGACCTGGGTCTTCCTCTTCCTGAGTCCCGACCAGCCTCTTGTTTCCGTTCCCCTGCAAACGGCTGGCTCCGTAATCAAGTACACAGAAACAGCGGTAGACGAGACTGTGACGGTCGTCCTCACTTCCCCTGAAACCAGGACACAGGGTGTTGCGACGGCTAGTCTCCGAGCCACTGCAGATCCGAAGGAACCAGGTGTCCGCATTCTTGGGACAAGAGGACAGATCCAAGTATTTGGACCCGCAGCGCGTCCGGATAGTATCAGAGTGGTGGTCTATGGGACCGCGGAAAACGCCTCTAAAACCGCATTTCCGATCCCGGTGGGCCATGGACTGTTCTGGGAGGCAGATGAGTGTGCCCGGCGCGTGCAGGCTGGCGAGCGCGATTCGCCCGTTATGCCCTTGGCAGAGACGCTATTGATGATGAGGGTGTTTGACCAAGTTCGTGAGCAGAATGGATTGCACTACCCCGATGAGATTGAAGCAATTGCATAGGTCGCGGGGGTGCCATATACCACTTTACGTGCTGAGCATATCGGGTGATACCAATATGATAATTGCAGCGTAGAAAGGTACTATCTGGCTTACCCCGTCGAAACCCGTCACAGTATAGGTCATAATGGGTGGTTTCTGTTCCTTGAGCTGAATTCTCTGGAGAAAATAAAAAAATCATAGGAAAAGGACAGTTCCCGGAAATACTATAAGAGGTTTATCACGATCTTACCGTGTTATACCCTCAAGCTGTAATGAGTTGATATCCTCCTTCTGCTATGGCCTCTCTAGGGATACTCACCGTCCATTCGATGGAATGTTTCCGATGGACGAGTAGTGGGACTGAAGACTGCACTCAGTCCCACCAGCGTCGAAAGTCACATCATGGTGTGTATAAAGATTCGTGCGAACACACCTTGTGGCGACTACCCTCTTTGCAACCCACCTTATCGTCTGCTTACACACAAACGGAAGAACGCAAGACAACATGGTTTTCCCCTATGAGAAACTCCCTGCAATCACTCAAATCGAGAAGATCGCCCAGATCTTCGACGAGGCTGGAGTCAAGCACATCGTGTGGACTGGATCCATACTTCGGCTGTACGGGGTGGAGGATACCCAGCTGAGTGTGCCACACTACATCGAGTTCGTCGTCGAGAACGCCTCTATGGTCCGCGCAGTCCAGCTTCTTTACGAGGAGAGCTTCAGTCGCGGCTTGGACCAGATGTGCGGCCGATCGGGTGGCCTTCATGATGTGGGAACTGAAATCGTGCAGTTATCCACCGGCGAAGAGCCGCATTTGGATCTGTACCTGCACACATGCTCCAAAGTCTTCGGGTCCCGTGTAATCCCTGACGACGACGATCCAGATGCACCTAGTGCAATGGGCGCGGTGCTGGTGTTTGGGGCCGGAAGAAAGCTATCACTGGTTTATGGGCACGCGCGTCCTGGACCATCTGATTTCAAGGAAGCTCAAACCGGGGGTCATCGGCTATAAGTCTCTGAACCATCACTTGAATGGAGTCTGGCGCGCGGTGCACGCTTGGGAGCCTTTCAAGGATTTTGACGTCTGTGTGCAGCGCATGGCGCAGGCTTTGGACAAAGCAGGCATCCTCGCATCTTTGCCCATCCCTCAGTGACCGGAGCAATTGGTTCGCGACATCTACGATGGTGATATTCCGGATTACAGTGCTTTCGCTGGGGGATCTATGGCAGCCACCTGTGGCGATAGTTTCCATCCCACAATCGCCAGTCCTTCGGCTGCGAGTAGTTTTGCAGCGACCAGTGACCCCAGCACGCCTGTGACTGAGGACGAGGTGCCAACGCACTCGAGGGCCGTGGCAAGCCCTCCCGCTCCGGACTCAGATAATGCCGCGGTTCTTCAGGTTCCTGGTACCCCGGAAGCTGAATCCACTGTCAAAACTGACATCGCTAAAGAAGAGGACGAATCCTTTGTTCCTGGAACACCTGAATACGAGCTTCCTGCGAAGATCAACGTCCCTGGTTCATCTTCAAGCAGCACGAAAGCCACCGCAGATCCCGAAACCGATGCTCATAGCTCTGATGCACCAGAAGAGCAAGAGGCATATCCCATCCTCCCTGCTAACGTTTCGTTCGGTTCTCTCCCAGAAACAGGAAAGACAGACAGAAAGAAAGAAAGAACGAAAGAGATACGAGCAGGACACAGTACAATAACCGCAGAAAGACCCGTTACAGAGAGGGGTACTACTGCGTCCGACTCCACAAATTAACCTCAGTCAGATTACTTACTGTGTACAACCTCCAACCGCTGTCTTGTGCAGCGAAGACTATTAGATGTCACCGCACCGCGGCCGTCCGCAGTACCAGGGAACGAATTCAAATGACTTGTGCTACAACAGAAGGACCAGAGGTGAAATTCTCGGGTTGCTCACCGAGACACCGCAAGGAGTATCATGTACGGTACGTGCTGTGGAGTAATCGCCAGATGAGTAGATGATGGTTGTGTTCTTGATGCCTCAAGAGTTAATTCCTGCCTGACTGCCTGGCTGCTGCCGGCGGAAAGACCATCACATGACTACGGTCGCACTCGGCCAGTTTGGCCGCAGTTCCCAAGTTGTACCAAGTTGTACTGCCAGTTACTGCCAGTTACGTTACTCCACTCCAACAAAACTCCTCCCCACCACAGCTGACCTGACCACGAATTCCAACGCCACTCGTACACTTAGTCGTACACTACACTAAGTGGAGCAGCAAGAGACATCCTTACATCCTTGATGCTCACAAGGAGCCACATTAGCCGATGAGTCTCACCTATCACAGCGAAAGGATGATGACTCTAATGCCGGGCCGACCGTGATGCAGTCAGCCTCACCCTAGTCGATACGAGCGGGCCTATGTGAGAGAGAGTTCTAACACCGTCCCAGCTGAAAATCGTCAAATCGCAAACGATTGAAACAATAAAAATAATTCGTGATGCTCGCACCTTATTTCCGCTATAAAAAGCTTCTGTGCAACCTCGCCCTCCCGCCGTCTAATCTGGGTTGCTTTCACCAGCATAAACCACCATGTTGAACCTGGACTACACCATTTCCAATCTCCAGGGCAAGACGATCCTCGTCACGGGCGGAGCCTCGGGGTTTGGGGCCGCCTTTGCCACTCGCTGGGCTGCAGCTGGCGCCCAGGTCATTGTTGGGGACATCAATCCCGCCGGAGAGACGGTCGTTGCGCAGATTCGCTCCGACTCCTCCAATGAGAACGTGCACTTCGTTCATCTCGACGTAACGTCATGGGCTTCGCAAGTCAACTTCTTCCGACAAGCGGTGCAGCTCAGCCCGCACGGGGGGATTGATGCCGTCGTGGCCAATGCTGGCGTCAACGACCGGGACGAGGCGAGACGGCTCGAATCTCCCACCGTGGATTACGCGAATGACCCCAACCCCCCAGCGCCCAGCATGAAGACGGTCGACATCAATCTGACGGGGGTTCTGTATACGGTTCACCTGGCCCAGTGGTATCTCCCTAGGAATCCCGAGTCGCTACCTTGCTCCGAAACCGGGCAGACAGCTCCGAGAGATCGCCATATCCTTCTAATGGGCTCCACGGCGAGCTTGCACCCTTTCATCACCCAGGCGCCCTACACGATCACGAAACATGCGGTTTTGGGCCTGTTCCGCTGCCTGCGCGTCACCGCCCCAGTGTCGGGCGGGATTCGCGTCAACATTATCTGCCCCTATTTCACCGACATCGGCATGTTGAATGGGCCAGGTCGCGTGATATTAGCTGGGGTCCCTATCGGGCAGCCGGAAGATGTGGTCGAGGCGGCCACCTATCTCATGGCCAACCAGCAATGCAGCGGGCGCTCCCTGGTCACTGGCCCCCGGTTGAAGCTGGACCTTCCCGACCGTGCATACTTGACCCGAGATTCTGTCGAAGAGGTTGTGCAGTATACGATCGATGCCGGTGAGGATTTCAAGAAGGGAGTCTGGGAGTGCCAATTGCACGATGTGGAGACCACGGACGTCTTCACCGACCGGATGTTGAAGGCTGTGAAAACAGTCGTGGCCGCTCGGGGATGGATTGGCTGGGCCAAGGGGTTGGCTGGGGCGTTGCTTTGGCCACTGACGAAGAATTCGCCTAAGTGATCCCTACGGACATAGTTAATACTAGGTACTTAATATACTTGATACGTTGGTAACTTCCAAGGGATCTTGTATCTACTATTGTACAGCCTTAGTTACTCTATTACTCACGACTGCGTACTATGTATGACTGGATTGAGACTAGCGGGGTCAGACCCGGGACTATCCCTCGATAGGCTTAGCATCTCCTGTCTTCTACAATGCAATGTCTACCTACATCTTCGACAACTTCGACAAGCTCAACCTCACCTTCTATCAACAGGAAAAACCTCGAGCCTGAGTCCGCCACCATCGTCGTCTCATACTATGTGACTCTTTGCTGATCCTCGCTAACAGGGAGAGGATCGACTATGATGCACGAAAGAAGCCCTTTCCCCATGCTCACCACGGTGGAGCTTGACAACCCGCAGCACCATCACCTGCCGAATTTATCGTATCACCGACTGAACCAGGGACATCATCGACATGTGAGAACCCCCAAGCCAGGTTGATCTTTCCGGAGGGGGGGCGGGGGGCGAATGGCTGATGCACGGGCTATTCTCTCTCCTAGCTCTTCTACAATCCTCACGATTCTCTCAAATATCCTGCCAAGCAAAAATGTGCCCAATCCTCCTTGGATGATATCTCACCTTCCTCGAGCGCTCAGCTGGGCTTTCTGCCTCACCAGCGGTAGCACAACTGCTCACAGCTACTGAGACAATGGGTGCGACACGCCCAGTCGAAAATGTTGACGACAGCTGTTTCCCTGCCCCGGTCCCTATCGCAATCGTAGGGATGGCGATGAGGCTACCGGGAGGAGTGACCAACGCAAGTGACTTCTGGGAACTGTTGATAAACAAAAGAGATGGCCTTTGCCGGGTACCCGGGGATCGGTACAATATCGACGCCTTTTACCATTGTGACGGGGTTCCCGGGACTATTCGAACCGGACACGGGCACTTCTTACAATAAGATATCGCTCACATGGACACCGGTTTCTTCGTCATGTCCAAGGTAGAGGCCTCCAAATTGGATTCCCAGCAGATATTGCTACTGGAGGTGATGTGGGAGTTTATGGAGAACGCGGGTCAGACCGATTAGCAAGGAGCAAATATTGGCTGCTATGTGGGCAATTTTGGTGAAGACTGGCTAGACTTAGCCAGCAAAGACACTCTGGCCATTGACCGTTACCGCGTGATGGAAACGGGGGACTACGCGCTTGCCAACAATGTCTCCTACCAATATGACCTGAGGGGTCCCAGCGTTGTCTTTCGGACGGGCTGTTCATCTTCCATAGTCGCCCTTCATGAAGCGTGACAGGCACTCTATTCTGTGGAATGTCTCTCCGCCATAGTCGCAGGGACTAGCCTAATCATGACACCCACAATGTCAATCACGACCTCCGTCAACATGGCGCTGTCTCCCAGTGGAACGTGCAGAACCCTCGACGAGAACGCGGACGGTTACGGCCGAGGAGAGGCTATCAATGCCATTTCCATCAAGCGTCTCGATGCGGCCTGCGGGACAGCGATCCCATCCGTGCGGTGATCCGATCAACGTCCGCCAACTGCGATGGAAAGACTCCTAGCATATCTACACCCAGATCCCAGGCACAAGAACGGCTGATCCGCAAAACGTATCATTTGGGATTGAGGATATCGACCGGACCGCCTTTTTTGAATGTCACGGCACAGGCACTGCAGTGGGAGACGTGGCGGAGACTTCAGTGGTTGCCGAGATCTTCGGCAAAGACGGCACTTATATAGACGCGGTAAGTGGGCTGGCTGGTCTGATTCCTGTGAGGATTCGAGTGGCAGCGCTGATATAATGAGGCATTTAGGTCAAGCCCGACGTTGGCCACTCGGAAGGGGCCTCTGGCATTACGAGTATCATCAAATGTGCCCTCGCTTTAGAGAAAAGGACTATATCCCCGAATGTGTTCTTCGATAAGCCCAATTCGAAAAGTGAGTCTGGACAGTCACAACCTCCCACATTTTCTCTGACTTAACTAGGAACAGTTCCCTTTGAACAGGCTAAATTAATGGTGCCGGTCGAAGCCAATGGCCAAGCGACCGCCATGAAAGAGTTAGTATGAACTCCTTTGGTATTGGAGGCACAAATGCGCATGTAAGTCCCTTGGAGCATCTGATGATGCTCCAGTGTGCTTACTGTAACTTGGGAAAGGTTGTTATCGACTCTGCCGCCTCGATCTGTGGCGAACGAAGCGAGATCGAGACGAATGCGAGCCTGAGAAGCGGAATGGCTCACCTATTATTATACTCCGCCAAGAGTCCCAAATCACTGGATGGAAACATCCGAAATGCCAGTGAATACTTGGAAGCTCACCCGGCGGTAAGTGGTAAGATGGCTTACACTTTGAGGTTCCACAGAAAGCAGCTACCCCATTGGGCCTTTTCGATAGTCGGTGCGGATGGAGCTCTGACCACAGTCGCTCGGTCTCGAGTTCGCCAGTCGGGAGGTTGTGTTCAGCTTCAGCGTTCAAGGGGCCCAGTGGCCTGGAATGGTAGAGAGCTTCTGCGGGGATCACCCCGGTTCCAAGCAGACATACGTGCCCTCGATCAGCACTTGCAGCACCTTCAAGATGCACCCGAGTGGTCTATCGAAGGTATACTATAACCGTCTTTCTGGACCAGATGAAGCTCACATTCATTAGACAAACGTCTCAGTTAAAGCACTTTCGACCGATTGAGTGCATCAAGACAGGCCCAGCCGCTTTGTACAGCAGTTCAGGTTGGTTTTGTCAACCTGCTTCGAGAGTGGGAAGTTATTCCATCGATGGTCGCGGGCCATTCAAGCGGGGAGATAGCTGCTGCATATGCATATGGGGCAAATTTTAGCAGAAACGGCGATGACAATTGCATACCGCCATGGGCAAGCTGTGATAACGGCAAATTCTTCAGGTACTATGGCCGCGGTCGGCCTGGGTGCCGAGGAGGCAGAATTGTTTCTCAAGAAGGGGTGGCCATCGCATGTGACATGGTCTTTTGCCGTCGTCTGGCCGTCCACGTTGCATATCACTCCCATCATATGAAATCGGTTGGCGAAGCCTATGAGCGACGATTGAGTAATATGGGGTTCAACATCACCATGGTTCCTTTCTAGTCGACCGTCACCGGCGAAACAATTATGGAACCCGATCAATTCACGGCTGTCTACTGGCGAAAGAACTTAGAGTCTCCGGTTCTTTTCAGGACGGCGGTCCAACACTTGCTAGGTGCCCACCCAGGATCTCATTCTTTCGTCGAAATTGGCCTGCACTCCGTGCTCGAGGCGCCTTTGCGCCACATTGTATCCCAAGTGGATGAGAAACAGAGACCAGAATATACCCCACCTTAGTAAGAGGCAAAGAGCCCTGGGAATGCCTCCTGATGACAGCCGGTCATCTGCACATCCGTGGTGTGCCCATCAATTTGACTGAAGTCATTCCTCGGGCTACAGTCCTAACGGACCTCCCACCGTACCATTGGACGCATGATGAGCGCTTATGGAGCGAGACTCGGATGGCGCACGACTGGCGGTTACGCGAAACACGGCATCATGAACTGCTGGGGTCGCGATGCCTCGAATCCACTGATCTAGAGCCGGCCTGGAGAAACCTGCTACAGCTAGATAACATTCTCTGGCTCCTAGATCATAGAATCACCGGAGAAGTTGTGTTTCCTTGTGCAGCATATGCCGCTATGGCGGGTGAATCAGTCCGTCAAGTAGTGCTGCACGCAACTCCCAATATTGTCGAGTCTCTGAAGAATGTCAGGCAACTTCTGATACCCGAGGGACGCTTGTTGCTACAGGAGTTGAGTCACGATGTGCCTATATTTGATTACATCATGGGCGCTCTATCAAGTTGGTGGCTTGCAAATGATGGGCGCGAACGGTCCTACCTTAGCCCTGAGCAATGGGATCATGCCCTGCTGGAAGCAGGCTTTACCGGTACTGATGTGGTGCGCTTGGATAACGAGGCCCCCTATCATATTAACGCAAATATGCTGTCAAAGCCTCATCATCACGGGCAAGTGAGAGGGGAGTACTAAATCTTCTTTATCATGGCCCCATCCCAAAATGGGCTCGTCAACTTGAGTCTTAACTTCTTCTACATGGCTGGGATGTGCGATGGCTCGCTCTAGGCACCGCTCCAGCAGAGAACACTGACGTCATCTCCATGTTGGATATAGAGAGCCCATTTTTGCACACCATCACTCGCGAGAATTACGAAAGTTTCCAGACGTCAGTCGTCTCCCTTCGAGGACACCTAATATGGCTAACCAGACCAATTCATCCGCTGTATGGCCTGAAGCCTGATCCGCGATACGCTCTGGTATCTGGATTGATGAGAGTCCTTCGCCAGGACATTGGTATCAAGGCCGCGACGATTGAGCTCGATTAATTCGACAACGATGCCATCCGGAGTGTTCTCGGCATCCTCGACACAATAAAAGCTCAGGTAGAAGATTCTCAATTTGAGTTTGACCATGAGTTCACGGTGCATGATGGATTGATACACGTTCCGCGCTTTGGATGGTACTCTCCGGAACATGTTATGAGCTCGATACAGAGGTGCGTTCCCAGGGCGATGGATGTGCAACGCCTCCCCCATATTGCCATCCGGATAATTACGAGTGGGACTCTACGGAAGGTAACGCAAAACCTTGGTGGGCCAGAGACATTCGTTTTGCAGCCTGGAGTGATCTCTCAAATACCGATGGGCCCGACTTAGGTGAACAGGAAGACAAGCTCCGTTACTTCCTCGCCGAGATTGACAAAAAACCATCCATCCTCAACGATCCAGAGACTGAGAATCAATTCACTTTTGAGCTGGGCAAGATGATTGCGACCCACATGTCTTACCCAGAGGACATGAAGCTGGAGGAATTGGCTGCTATCGCCATAGACTCACTCATGGCGATCGAGATTCGAAGCTGGTTCCGCCGTCATATCAAAATCGAAATCTCCCTCCTTGAGATCGCAAATGCAGGAACCTTTGGGGGACTCGGCAAGGCAACGATGAGAATTCTCCGCGCCAAGTATGCATCCGAGGACTTGAAGCCCGGTGATGCAACTGCCTTGCTTGATGCCAATCATGTCGAGGTAGACGATATTGAATTATAGAAACGAGATTGGGAATTGGGGCGAGACCTTCACCCAATAGCGGAGACGGCACCAGAATGGCATACCCCTGGCGAAGGCCGTGTTTTGTTTTTAGGCGCAACTGGTTTCCTCGGGGCCCACCTCCTCTCCCTGCTGGCTGGTCTACCGCATGTACAGCAGGTGACGTGTCTTGTCAGAGCTCCCGATGCAAAAACAGGTCTCTCGCGAATCAAGAAGGCTTCTCATGAGTATGGTCTCCAGCTCAATTGTGAGTACAACTTGAAGACAATTTCCGGAGATCTCGTCGATCCCATGCTAGGTCTCGGAGCGAAGCAGTATGCTGAGCTTGCTGAATGGGCGAGTGTGGTCTTTCATTTGGCCGCGGTGGTTGATTGGACTCTGCCTTATTCATACCACCGTGACGTCAATGTCATGGGCCTGTACCATATGCTTCGCTTTGCCAATACTGGTCATCTGAAGTCATTTCACTATACCTCCTCGATTAGTGCGTGGGGTACGGTCATTCACCTCGCGGGCGAGATGGTCCCCGAAGATGAGCGGCCACCCTGCAACATGGACGCTCTCAAAGAGCACTTCGGCTATACACGGAGCAAGGCCGTGGCAGAACAGGTGGCGTGGAACGCGATTGCCAACGGCTTTCCAGTCACAATCCACCGCCCCGGCTATGTAACCGGGCATAGTGTGACCGGCAACTCCAAAGCGTCTGACTTGGTGAATTATCTCATGAGCAGCTGTATCCGTATTGGCAGCTATCCGGCCGCTCCCAGTCTCCGCAACCAATTTACCCCCGTCGGTTTCTGTTGCTCTGCCATTCTACGCTTGTCTCTGTGCTCTGCCACGCTAGGGCATGCGATCAACATTGTGCGGCCAGACTAGAGTCAAACAGTGACGTTTGAAGAGACCTTTGAGCTGCTGACCCGTGAATGCTCCTCGCCACTCCGCCGCTTACCGGCGGCCGAATAGATCGCCGAATCCCGACAAGGTGCAGATCCGTGACTGAGGCAGGGTTCGTCGATGTTGATCAATACATTGCACGAGTATATTGAATTCTGGAGGCTCAACGCCGGCACGGCTGCGTACTTCGACACGCGGAAGCTTCGACAAGCGCCGGAGGAGTTTCCTGAGTTGCTGGCGATGCCCAGCGTGGGTGAGCTGATGCATACCTATTTCCGTGCTTGGTTTAAGTAATCGCGGGGATTGTGGTACATGCGAGGTACTGTGGTTGGGATTGGCGATCGTACTTTTGCGCCTCCAAGTAATTTGAGTGGTTGTACCAAGTGGATGTCGTATGCTGGTAGACTGGTTCATTGTCAAGACACAAGACACCAATGCCATTGACCTCTAGAATGTTGATCATTTGCGTTACAAACATTCCGACTCTGATCAATTTTGTACCTCTGCCACTCTGTGTGATGAAGGTCTAGAAGGTCTCGAGGTAGAGAATCGTGGTTGGTGCCTGATGTCCAAGGCGGCAACAAGACCGGAATGCCACGGTCCCCAGTTCCGAGTTGCCCAGCCCTACTTCCAAGTCCGGTGTTCAATCCGCCTTCTCCAGCCCTACCATGTTCTGGCTCGAGACTTCACGTGTCAAGCTGAATGCGAAGCAGCGGTCAAGGGGGTCTGATGATTACTGATCACGAACCTCGCCAGCATATCATTGGCCCGGTGGTGCAGGATACGAGGGCGATGATCCACCAGGACCTCTTGTGAGCTCTCTCATGAAACCATGAAAGAGCCTCCTTTCTCTCATAACAAACCATAATCGGGCCCGAATAAGCCGCCATCACGTTCGTCTAGAGGTATATATGCAGGCTTACAACCCGTCTTCCCGTCTCAGTGTAGATTATCACCGCCACACCCTCCCAACAAGCTATCCACTATGTTGTCCTTCCTGCGCGCTCCACCTCCCCGGATCAACCGGGCCTCCCAGAACCCCATCGTGTATGAAAACGGCCGCTCCTCCGTTTCCTTCTACGCTTCGCACGACGACTACGTGTTCCGCACAACCCTGCCACCCCGCAACAGCGACAGCGACATTTCAATCATGGAGCCCCCTTATCACTACCATATCCACCAAACCGAGACCTTCCGCATTGTCATGGGCAGCATGAATCTGTACAAAGGCATGGATCCGAAACCCTGGAAACAGTTGACAGCCACCACCACTGAGGACGCAAAGCACCAACCCACCGCGACAATTCCGCCCAAGACATACCACCGCCTGCAGAACGCTTCCGCCACCGAAGAGCTGATCTTTGACGTCAGACTCTCGCCCGTGGACTACGAAGTCGAGGAGCGCTTTTTCCGCAATTTCTTCGGGTACTTAGACGACTGCAAGATCGCCCAGCAGGCGCCGAGTCTGTTCCAGCTGATGGTGTTCCTGCATGCGGCGGATATCCCGCTCGCGTTGCCGATGCCGTGGCATGGGTTGGGGGTGGTTGTGAGTCGGCTTTTCACGGTTGTGGTGGCGGCGTGGGGCAGGTGGGTGCTTGGGTATCAGGTTTCGTACCCTGAGTATCATCAGGGGAAGAAGGGTTTATGAAGAGAGGCTGTGGTTTAAGGGAACTTGATTGTGCTGTGAGATATGCAGTGTGTGATTGATAATAATATATTTGATTTGCGGTGGGACTAACTGGAGTTCTTGTGGATTTGTTGTCTTTGGGTCTATGAATATAGTAATGTGGCGGAGCATGTATAAGAAATATTGTCTGAGACTTGTTAGAGAAACTGCTGAGTCCTATAATGCGAGATGAAAGTGCCGCCATCTCCGTTCTGAAAACTGACTCTGTGCATCACCGAGAGCACATCTCTCACGGCTGCTTCGGGGGTACTGGAGCCGCGGAAGTGAGGGGCATACTCGCGAAAAGCCGTGAGCATGCCTGCCAAGCCTCGCATTTGCTCAGGAGTTGCTAGGTAGAATTAGAGGCACTGTATAGTACGACAATGCAACGGCCGCAGGTGACGTACCATCTGTAAAACGACCCGTTTCTACCATGCCGGGACAAATGCTCATGAACACACCCCCTGTTTGGCATACTGCGCGCTGAACTTGGACACCGCAGTGTTCAACCCCGCCTTGCTGATGGCATACAGCGACGCGACCTCAACATTATACTTCGGAATAAGGCTCAGATGAGCCAAACCGGTGGAGAGAGCGATGACTTTCTTGGCCTCGCCCTGAAAAATCGAGGGCAGGAAGACGTTGAACAGATGGATATTGCCCAGGGCGTTGACTCGAAAGCAGAGCGTGAGGTCTCCTTCCAGCGCTGCGGGTTGCTCGTCACTAATGAGAAAAAGATATGTCAGTTGTTTGCAGTGATGCAGGGGCATTGGAATCTACCTACAGAACACCGATTACATCATATGCATCGAACTTCGACACGAAGCCTGCATTCGCGATAAGGTAGTCGAGACCTCCACCGGTGATGATCGCGGTCTGAGCTGATGCTGCCTTGGTATCAACAGCCACATAATAGACCTCCATCCTTGGAATTGAAAATATCCACCTGTAGCCCTTCGTAGGCGGTTATGTCCACCTGCAAGATGTGGATGTTTGGGCAGGATTCCAGCTCCTCCGTAACCTTCTTCTCGGGTGCGGATTTGTCGCGAACGAGTCCAATGATTGTATTTTCCGGATCGCTTGATATCTGGCGGAGGAAACCCCACTGTTAGACACGTTTCAGCATCGCTGATATGAGGTTAGATACTGTACTCACACCCAGGCCCCGAGATGCTCCGGTGATCAAGTACAAAGGCATTGAAAAGGACGCGGATATGGAATAGATGCGAGCACGGGAAGAGATGAGCGGTTCCAGCAGAGAAGAGAAGATGGGAGCACTCAGGCGGCTAGGATCATTCAGTCGTTGCGTATATGTCCGGATCTCATGGCTATTATACGCAGTGGGGCCATGTTGACACTCCGAGAGAACGAGTGGTGTTAACGCGGCTACTCTTGCGAATCATTTGAGGAGGGAAGTTCAACTCGTCACAGGTGCAAGATGGCAAGCCATCTTTTCAAGAAGACTAAACCCTGCGTTACATTGCCAGGCTGTCAGACCGGCAACCGGAATAACCCTTTGGTAGGGATCGGACGGATGATACTTCCAACGGACAGCCAAGAGAGCTGTGGAACAGGCCAAGGTACCTTGAACCCAGACGCTGATGTGAACGACGCAAACCGATATTGACAACAAACTGAGTAAGGTAAACTATACGAAGAGTGTAAGCTCAGTGCTATTGTCAGCTCCCGTCCTGCCCACCCATCGTTTGTATATATTCCGCATGGACGACTGACGCACCACGTGCTTCATGGGAAGTGTCTGGGGAACCATGACTGATATGAGTCACAGAGTGGAAAGTCAGTAGTTGTAAGCAGAGACCCCCCAGTCTGTGATTTCCAATTTGTGCAATAACTGACCATGTCGCAGCTGGATGCAAGCTGGGCCGATAAGATAAGAGGAATGTGGGCGAGCAACTGTCGGTGTGCGACGGCAGAATAACTCAGAGGCCACAGACACACCAAACACACCAAACTCATCAAACAGCAAACCAAACCAAACAAACGAGCGATCCGCCGACAAGGGTGGACCGCGTGACATCATCCGATCGGTCGCATTCCGATCGGCGGAGTCCAGACCAGCAGGAGATTCATCTCTCTCTCTCTTGCTCTCTCTCTCTCACACACCAATCTCGCTGCTGTCGCTGGACTCAACGAGCGCAGCGCTCGTCCATTCGAATTTCGCGTCCTCGTGCGCACCATCGTCGAGCAGCATGCCTCCCAAGCTCAAGAAACCCAGCGGCGGGCCCGTCGTGCTCCTCTGGCATCGAACCGACCTTCGTCTCCACGACGCTCCAGCACTTACCGCCGCATTGGAACTCAAGCCATCCATCTTCATCCCCGTCTGGACCTGGGACCCGCACTACGTCTATCGCGCCCGCGTCGGCCCCAACCGCTGGCGATTCCTGCTCGAGAGCCAGCAAGATCTCTCCGCCGCCTACACAAAACTGAACCCGAAGCAGAGACTCTGGCTCGTGCGCGAGGCGCCTCAGACCGTGCTCCCGAAGCTGTGGCAGACCTGGGGTGTGACACATCTGGTCTTCGAGAAGGACACCGATGCCTACGCCCGGGATCGAGATAATCAAGTGGTGCAGCTGGCGGAGAAGGCGGGCGTGACGGTGGTGATCAGGAGTGGGAGAACACTGTTCGACTCGGATGAGATCGTGCGCGTCAACGACCGCAAGCCCACGATGAGCATCACCCAATTGGAGAAGGCGGCTGAGAAGCTCAATGGCGGCATTCCAGACCAGCCGCTGGAGGCCCCGACCAGCGTTCCGGATCCGTGGGAGGAGAGTCGCATGAACCTGAGTCAATTGAACCAGGACATTCCTGAGACAGAGCTGGATGTGAACTCGGAGCACCGGACCAAGAAGACGGAGACACAGTACCATAATATCATGGGTCCGAAGGGGGACTTCGCGGTGCCCACGCTCGAGGAATTAGGCATTGACCCGTCGCAGGCGACGACGCCGCATCGCGGGGGCGAATCGGTGGCTCTTCGAATCCTCAGCGACTGTATTGAGGATGAAGACTACGTCAGTACATTCGAAAAGCCTAAGACTTCCCCCGCTGCATTCGAACCTCAGGCTACCACATTGCTGTCGCCCCATCTTCATTTCGGAACCTTGTCCGTCCGAAAGTTCTGGTGGGATGTCGACGCCGTGCTCCAGAAGAGAAAGAGCGAGAAAAAGCCGGTCGCACATATCCCGACTAACCTGCCGGGCCAGCTCCTCTTCCGGGACATGTATTTCGCAGCTCAGGCGGCTCTGGGGTATGCTTATGCGCAGACCCAGGGCAACAAGATTGCCCGCTTCGTCCCCTGGCACCTGCAATCCAACTACTCCCAAGTCCCGCGAGGCGAGCATCTGCTGGATGGAACATACACGATCAACGATCCCCAGGCAGAAACCTATTTCCGACGGTGGAAGCACGGGCGCACCGGATTCCCCTGGATCGATGCACTGATGCGGCAGCTGAAGCAGGAAGGCTGGATCCACCATCTCGGACGACACAGTGTCGCGTGCTTCTTGACCCGCGGCGGCTGCTACGTGAGCTGGGAACGCGGCGTGGAGGTCTTCGAGGAATGGCTGGTGGATCGTGAGTTTTCTCCCTTGCGCATGCCTGCAGAACCTGGAAGATTCACTAATGAACCGTAGACGAAACCGCCTCCAACGTCGGGAACTGGATGTGGCTCTCCTGCACCGCGTTCTTCTCGCAGTACTACCGCTGCTACTCCCCGATCGCCTTCGGCAAGAAATGGGACCCGGAAGGGCGGTTTGTGCGGCGCTACTGTCCCGAGCTGGCGCAGTTCGACAAGAAGTACATCTACGAGCCGTGGCGGGCGCCCATTGCCGACCAGAAGAAATGGAAATGCCGAGTCACTGGCGACGGGTCGAGCGATCGAGATGAGGCAAGCGGGCTGCCGACCTACCCAAAGCCGATGTTCGATTTCAACGAGCGCAGGGACTTCTGCATTGCTCAGATCAAGCATGCATACGAGATGAACCTCTACGGGAATGATCCGAAGGTCATGGATGGGTCGTGGAAAGAGCTGTTTGACTTCCACGATGAGGCTGGGAAGGTGGTGGATGAGACGACAGGTCAAGAGGTGAAGAGTCTAACGGACCACACTCGCAAGCGGTCTGGTGGTGATGGGGTGGTTGACGGAGAAGACGGGGCTACTTCCGATGAGGTTAAAGATAAAGCGCCCAGCCCGAAGCGAAAGAAGGAGTAGGGTTCTCATGATGTTGAACGAACCAATTTATAAATGAATATATAGATGTAGTAATATACAGTAATGATATAATACAGCCCTGTTTACAGAACAGCCGCCACCAGAGCCGCTACAGCAGCACCGCCAAAGATCACAGTGGCATCGTTCGAAACAACAGCACCGGCTCCGGTGCTGGTAGTGCTTGAGGCAGCAGATGCAGCGGAGGTCGCAGTGGTGCTGCTAGCATCAGCAGTCGCAGACTTGTGGCTGGCCGATGCTCCGGTAGCGGTAGCGGTAGCGGTAGTGGCACCAGTGGGCGAAGCTGTGGCTGAGGCAGTGTCAGAGGCAGTGATGCTGCCCGCCCCCGCGGTGATAGTCACCGGCATCAAGCCACTGGCAATGTCGTCGGTGTCGAGAGGGATGGTGCTGGTTCCAGGGAAGTTGGCGCCGGTACCTGAGGCCATTTCAATGCACGAACCCGTCGTGGTTCCTTGCAGAGAACACACTACCGACCAATAGAAGTCCTCGTCAGGCTCCTCCATCAGATAGGAGGTGGTTTGCGGGCCTGCGATCACGGTCAACCCGGGCCCCATGCCGCAGTCGGAGCTGTCCGTTCCAGGAGGACAATTGATGTAGTAGGTGGTTGCCGTTGCGGCCTGTCACCAGGTTAGTTGATGGATGCTCCAAGTCAGTCCTTCAGATAAAATGAAAAGCACATACAACGCCCATGACAGATGCCACCAAGGGTTGGGGATCGGCATCGTAGATGAACATGGAGGTGACAGTGGTTTGCGCGGAGACCAGGCGGGCGGCGGCAGCCAGCCCTAGAAGCCATTTGGCATTCATCTTGTGTGTTGTGTGAGAGGTATCAACCAAAACCAAGCAATGCTGTGAGCAGAGAGAGATATTGCATCTGTTCAAAAAGAAAAAGAAGAAAAGAAACAGTGGCAAAAGTTTCACCAACAAGAAGGGGGCCGGGGGGCATGGGTCTGGTCCAGGCGCCGGCGGCGTGGAACTGGACTCAAAGGTCCAAACCTACCCCTGCTGGGCTTGGCAAATCCTGTTCCATGACGGGTTTAGTGCCGGGACTCGGAACCCTGATCAGGTTTAGCCTCGTTCTGAGGGCCCTGAGGCTAGTCTCGATTGGGGGCTGGGCTGCCGTTCGGGTCATTTCCTGTCGGCTATAGCCGACTGATCCACTGCCGAGGACCCGCGTGCACATCGCACTCGACAAGCTCATACTCACGGATCTAAGACAATTCAATGGATTAAATGGGCTTTTTGTGGCATAGGACCCGACGTTTGATAATGTGGGGAACGGACGCAAAGTCAGACAGCTGGTATGCCGTCATCTCCGACCGAACTTCTCCATACGTCGTTATATAAGTATTCGCCTCCCGCATCGTCCTCACAACCCTTGCGAGCAATCTGTCTCAGGTCTGAAACACAAGCATAAACCAACATTGTGGATGCTAGAGTTTATGCATCAGTCAGACAGGCATTTATCAGCAATAAGTCTGATCCCCGAAAGGTAAAGGGTGGTGCCAAATGCCAATACATTCTCAAATGTCACGCTCCCAGACGTTACTCCACATGCTCTTGTGTCTCCTGCAGCGGGCCGAGGAACCGGACTTCCTATCAGTCCTGTCAGTCCTGTTAGTCCTGTCCTTCCAAGGTCCGAGATTGCAGTAGACTTTGGACCAATTGTACAGTCCTGTAAACGCATGTCAGATGGGGCTTGACCCCATGCAGGCAGTAGCCCCCCCGCTAACCCCCCGCTAAAACGAAACTAACGGAATGTTGACTCGCCCGGGGTTCACGGCGCCTACGCTCATCAAGTTGGCAAGCGCTGATTCGCAGACGGTGAAGGCACCAGCAGGTACCTAGTCTGCCTTATTTGACTGTCATCGCCTGGCTGGTCGACCCTCTGCCCCCTCCTTTCTCCATACTTAAGGCGGGTGGCGCTCCGGGAGTGTTCTCAAAAGGTTTGTTCCCCGGTGATATTCTGCTGATCCTCCAACCCTCATCTTCGACAGCCCTCGTCATCCTCCTCTCTAAAGTTCCACTTGGACATCATGCGCGGCGCTTTCCTCCTCGCCGCCACCTTGTCGGTGCTGACGGCCAGCGCCGATGACAAGACCACCACGGTGGGCTACTACGCTCCGGACTGGGACGTCACCCTTCCCAGCTACGGTGGATGGACCAGCACGGCGGCCAGTGTCGCCGGCGTCAACGCCAAGGCCACCACTTACCACGTGGGCTGTCTCAAGGACGCCCCCAAGACCGATTGTGACATCAAGCACTCGTGGACGATCATTCAAGGTCCCGCGACCGTCAGCGTGTCGGGCGAATACATCGCCTCAACCTCTGGCAAGAGCACCAGTTACGACTACACCGTGACCCAGTCCTACCAATGTTCCCTCAAGTCGTGGACCGAGTCGGCCAGCTGCACGATGAGCGTGGCCGTAACGGGCAGTTTCGACGGCGGATCGTACTCGTCTTCCACCTCCACCCATTCCACCTACGGCACGACCAAGACCTTCCAAGAGCTGGTGGTCACCGGCGGAGTCAAGTCGCTGACGGAGCCCGCCGCCACCAAGACGGCTGGTGCGGCGAACGGCAACGGGGCAGTGGGCGCCATGGTCACCGCGGCCCCTATGGTCGCAGCTGCGGCGGTGGCTGCCTTGCTGTAGGAGAGGAGGATTGGGGAGGAGGGTGGATGTTGACTCTGTATTTTGGATGTAACCATGTTAGTGGATGGATGAAATGACTTTGGGATTGAGAATAACCGGACAAACCGGACATCTATCTAGCCTCGTGATCTGTATGTGATGCATTTATACCCCCGTTCCTTTGGCCCTTTGCGTAGTGTAGAGATCTCCTCACTGACCATGTAGAAGACGATACTAAGTGTGAGTGAATGGTTTACATGTGTCTGTCTGTATGTGCTGTTTGCATTCTCGGTGTTACTTCGCCCGCCCAAAAGAAACTCATCAACAATCTCTGTCCTCCACAGACTTCTCTTCTTCCCCCCTGACACCACTCAGATCATTCGACATTCTCTGGCTCTGACCGCTACATCCACATCCTCATCGACTCTCCAACGAGTAAAGACAACATGGTTCGTCCCTCGTGGCAATACGAAGGACTGCACCCAGAGAATCGATTACTACGCCGGCAACCAACTACCTAGTCAGATATCTCAACCCCGGTGAGGAAGATGAAGTGATGTCTGAGCCCAAATTTGCCTTCCAAGCTTACACGACCATTCCTCTAGATCCTGAGGTGGAGCACCGGCGACGCGGGAACGCCGACCGCAAGAAGTGTTCAATGGGTGGCTCTCAATCCAGACGTGCCTGCTCCAGACACCATCCGTCTCTCTCGTCCCGGATGACCCATATTTTGTACATGAGCTATATCCTGGGTGAACTGAGGTTGATGTGAGGAAGTGCGATGATATGGGCGACATGGGTTGACAGCTGATGTTGGCCTACTATAGGAAACAGTGGGACTATGGTCTTAGAAGACGAAAGCCAGCATTATCCTTCGGATTCGCCCATCTCAGCCGAAACTCTCGACCTTTTGTATAAAAGAGCAGCTTCCCTCTCACCTGACAGCTACACCACTGTTACTGAGATTGACGGATCTGTGACAATCTTGCCAAGTATGCATACTGGCTCGGAACTAGATGTGCGATACATCGTGCATGTCACGCTCTCCCACAGTGGTCCAGATATCATCCGAGTGGCCCAGCCATTTACCAGCGCCTTCTTGGAACACCTCCCCGACCAAAGGTCCGTCTACCTAGATTTTCGCCAAGCATCCACCCCTGGACTGGCCTCCCTAGGGTCTGTTTTGGACGCGCACCGTGCGCTTGTTGCTTCACAGCCCAATCTTGGAGTAGGTGCTATGCCAACTGTCCGTCTCAGACCACATAAAAATCCCGTCAGAGTGCGTACCTATCCCAATTTCAGAGAGGAGCAGGAGGGGGCGATCATCTTTGTACCGGGCTACAAAACATGTCTTGTCATGGTGGACAGGCCAGACTTTCTTATGGCACCAGGAGGTGCTAGTTCTCCAGACGGACAGAGATGATCACCCTGAGTGAGGAGCGCACTGCATCGAGGCGCGAGGCGCAACGCGATACAAACCCATGATTCTTGATCCATATAAAGTGTGGCGTTGTCTCACCATGGTGTCGGTGGCGAGGAGACTGGCATTCTTGTCACTGGGAGAAAGCCCTCCTCGAATTCAGCCACCAGACATTGGACTGGCACTTCTGTCTTCGAAGGGGCGCATTGCAGCAGCCCAGCCATCGGGCACCGGATGGATGTTGTATGGATTGGATCTAACATAGAAACAAACCATAATTGAATTCTCTACGGTCTACGAACGTCGCACTAATTCTTCTATGTACTGTTCTGAAATGCCCTTATTCTCCACCGAAGTGGATGAGCCGAGCTAATATGAAGAACAGTACACATCACTACCGCTTGTCAGGCACCTGATTCGACTCGGGGCCATCTCCTGGCTGATGCGGCCAGCTGTGTCTGTACAGCTGGGCCGAAGCGAACCGTCACCAATGCGGCACCAACGCTATACCAAGTCCACTCATGTCCCTGTAGTCCACTGGTCTCCGCGTGAGAGCCAGAGTTGACGTACCCACGAAAATCTCGCATAGGCACGCCAACGCTTGGACTATGTTAATCCTCGAGAACGTGACCAGACATTCCGCCGAGCACCGGGAACAAAGAACTGACGCAGACAATGTGCAGGGATTTACTTCCCCGGGGAATCATCGATCTCACTTGACTCACTAGCAGTTTAGCATAGGCCTATACCCGTCTGCTCCGAGACCTCCAGCTCGTGCTCATGCACTGCTGCCTAGCGATTCCTTATCAGAACAGCTGCATGTGGTGACTTGCCAATACAGAAAGATACTTCTAACCCTCATGATTGCAACCGTGGTAGTACCCCACTCTACAAAGACAGAGGGACATCCATCGTTTGGCTGACTGTGTAACCAAGACTATTGTAATCCACAGAGCTCACATGTCAAGTCAGCGCAGCAGAGAAGTTCTTACCAGTGCTCAGGTTTCAGACAAGGTCTCCGCCGGCTAGCTGCGGACCATGATGAGCATCAAGTTCTGAACCCGCCACTGCAACCTCACAGATTGAGGTAGATTTGGAGATCGGATCCGAACTGGTTAGGGTGGCCAGGGTCATCACAGAAGACGGTCTAGTGTGGTGTCGTCTGGGCTAGGGAACATAGCTAGCTTCGCACTGTCAGCATGAGCGGATAGGCACAGGACGGATCTCTATCTCCTCTTGCAATCGATGTTATATACGGTATCAAAAGGATTTTGGGACGCACGAATTTTAGCCAGAACCAAAATCCGCGTGGCAATATCTCCGGCGCGATAGCGGCGTGTGCCAAAGGAGGATAACAGCTCCTCGCTTGGCTTCACTTCCATGCAGCCAGGCAGACAACAGGCTTTTGCTGTCGCGGGCTTAGTGGTTGCGCTGACAAGGAAGCCTTGTTGTCAAGGAGCCGATGAGGGGGGAAGGCTGGAGATCGGATTTCGATCCCAGCTGGGCAGTGGGATTTGCTGTCGGCTGTTGCGGGGAGACGGCGTTAAAGCACTGGCAAGATCGTGTAATTCCCCGTCGATCGGTCCTGGCTTTGTGAACAAACGGTAATAAAAAAGAAAAAGGAAAAAGTCCGATAAAGCGGAGTATATGGCCGACGTTCCACTTAACACACTCGAGTCGAATCACGAGCTTTTTTATTTCGCAGCCCATCGCAACTCATCCTCCGCAACGATGTCGCAAGCATGGTCTCCCATGCCTTGTTTCTCGACGTGTCCTTATAGAACACCGTAAGAGCGTCCTTGGAGACAGATGCTTGCCACATTTGGCACATTTGGCACACTCTCTTTCTGTATCCAAGGGGTCCCTTTGTTCTCAGTGCCTCGAAAGGGAATTTCGTGCTGAATAGGCAATTTTCACGACGAAGGCATATCATAACAATGCATGGCCCATCCAAATCTCTTTCATCATCATGAGACAATGCCTTGGCCTCCCTGGTCTCCAGAGCCCGGTTTGGTCTATATAAAGGGGGTGTGTGCCACCCTGATCTGAGACATCAACATCACCAGAGTCAGCAACCACCCACTACAACTCACATTCTGATTCCCCTTCCGTCGAGACCACGACACGATGTACTACAACCAATTCAGTCCTCCACCACCCCGGCCAGAGCTTCCCTTCTCCAAAGGCAATGGCGGTGCCGAGTCCTGGGTGCAATGGCTGTTGGATTCGAACGAGATCCCCGCCTATCTGGCCGCGGAGCAAGCGTTGTCCATTATGGGGGCCCCCATTCGATGCCATTTCACGGCATGGATTGTCGCGGATTCTGGTATAGATCGGGCAGCAGAGCTTATTGCTGCTAAGGGTCGGTTCCCCCCGTGCAAGAACCCTGAGCGGCGCTATTGCCGTGCAGTCAGGGAAATTCCATTCGAGTCGACCCTGCAGTTTCCCATACCCGCGTATCATTTCCATACCGACTACCGGTACCCGGAAGAGCATGGCGACGACACCAGCCAGACTGGACGGATTTTCCTCTACCGCCAGTCCCAGGTTCACTCACCCATGATCCCGGGACCCCCCATCGGGTCTCTGAGGGATCTGCAGGGCAATGAGATATGGGATGACAACTACATGACCACCTCGAGCCCGGAGCATCAAGGTACTAGGCTCACCGGTGGAGCCCGTTTGGTCCTCAACTTTCGAGGGCGCCAGGATCCGACTCAGTACCCGGTCAAAATGCTCCGGCCTGGGAAATTCCTGCAGAACGTCATCCATCTTTGGCTTCGTGACTTTGGGTACGCCATGTCTGACTGGTGGAACTACCAGTACGAGATTCTCATGATCTTTGTGCTCAAACGACCCATCGGGCCTCGATTGGTGAACTACGATTGTACTATCGGCGATCTGGCAGAACCCTTCATGGACTGGGTGACCATGCCTCGATCCAGCGATACTGACGACGAATCTCGGGCGAAACGTGCAAGAATCCGGCACGAGTTTGGTCGTCTCTACCTGGACCTCAAACGGCAGGGAACACTTGGTGAGCCGATAAAATCCAAGTGGGATGATGATCGAGTGCCTTGGACAGTTTATTGGAAGCTCAAAGCGTGGGGTGTCTCTGTTCACGATCTCGAGCACGAAAAGAGCGAATGGGATGTTGTGGAATATGATCCTGACCGTGAGAATATGTAGCAGGACCATGTCGACGCACGTCACCTGAGGTTTCTGGTAACTACGTCTACCAGCTAGATTAGATTGAGCGATAATAATAACAAAAGTCTCTGACATCAACAGAAACATGCATTGGAGTGATTTCTGATCAGAATCACTTTTCAGAGTACACAGACCGGCAAACGATGACAAGGCTTGGGTCATACCAAAAAAAGCTCGCAAGCTTGTCGGTGGCCAGGTTTCAGCACCCATAGTCACAGCTGATCAGACTGGCATAACTGGTCTCTCCCCTTGGCTGTGATGGACTGATGATCAAACCCCCCTCAAATAGTGTCCCTCCATCTCAAGGTTTTCCTGGCGTTGCCCTTCTACACCTCGACACCTTGATCGTGACTGACACTCATTTCCATCTTGTTTCTCAATTTACAATCTTCGTAAGCCGTCAACATGCTGGCATTTGTTCTTAAGGCAGTGGAAAGGGTGTCTCGACATCTTCATCGACCGATACTCATGAAAGCCGCAACTCTGATGACATCCCTCGCAGTGCAACTGACCACCGTGGCGCGCGATCATCTTCTTCAAGCGGCTACCCACCGTCTGCCCTCGCCTCATCCTGTTCACGCAGACGTCGTAGAGCCCACAATTGTTCAAGTGCTTGATTGGCTACGAATGGACAGCCGGTGCAAACAGATAGAAGTCACCGTGCTGGGTGGTATTCTTGCCTTCTATCCAAAGAAGCACGGGGGTCAGGTATGTGGGCAAGACGAGATTAATGCTCCCCCCTGGGACCTTACTAAGAAGGGCGTGCTCTAGTGCATTAGCATTGGTCTGAAAAGCGAAAGCAGACGTCAGCGTGTCCTGAATCGCTTGAGACAAGCGGGCTCGCCCCTGAAAAAGGGGAGCGGCAATACCTGGGTATTCTCACAGCAGGGGGGGGCTGTCCTCTATTTTGAATTCCTTTCCCTCCACCCAGTTTTTCCAATCGAGCACTTTTCGCCGCCGGGCGCTTCCAGGAACAATTCCAAGAAGACAGCCCCAGCCAATCCTTCGGGCACGGCTGAGCAAGACCTAGATGTATGAGGCTTGGTCTAAATTCATATCTCTTGCTCAGTGCTTTCTCAGCTTCTACTGATGTGTCTTTCTCACTCCATCCAGCTTCGATCACTGGGCCTCGACATGAGTTTCAGACCACTCGAGACTTACGACGAAGTGTCAGGGGGCTTCCCCCTCTCCCCAACAGGGTTCATCGCATTGCAACCCTCTCTCGAAATTGTGAAATCGGGCGAAGGGATGGTATCAAACGTTTGGCTGCAACAGCTTATCCATAGGCTTTCCCGTCGATATCCGGTACGATCTGGCGCCCGGTTCCTCAGCGCAGCCTCCAGGGAGGGGGTGTACATTTCACGGAATGTGATGGCTATAGCCCTGTGTCTGAGCGCATTGTTTGTACTTCATATGACGCTGTTGCTCTTCTGGACCCCGTTGTGCTTCATCGCGCGCTGCCTGAGCATCTACGTGAAGACGTATTGGATGTGAAGGTAGGGCATGTAGGGCAAGTAAGTGATCGAGTCCTGTGACGACCGCTCCCCTTAAAGACAACAACACCCCCCTGACTCTCTCTCCCATCGTTGGTATTTCGTTTGTTTGTCATTACTAGCCCAAATTGTCGATGAAATGATTGGTAGTAAGAGGGTGATGCGCTGTCTGTTAGGAGCTCGACGTTGGTACTCAGGCATTACATTTGAATCACAATCTCGATCCTACAGTGCGACCCAGTAAAGTCCGGGCACCGCTTTTCACTCAGACGCCAGGGCCCGCCCCTTTTTTCTCCACGTCATGGTAACAAGTCCACAAAGGGATACCTTTCGTAAGAGCATATAATAATGGGGCATACAGAATCTGCGAGTCCCCGAATACCCCTCTCAGCCTTCCTTGAATCCCCGTCACCTTCCAATAGCTCTCCGCCGCAACCAACATGGCCAGCCGTACGGCACCGCGGTAAAATGGGTCTCGAACCGCCACGGCGTATCCGAATCGATCTCCGTAATCTCATAATCCCGGATGAGACAGGCCGCGACCTTGGAAATCTCGAAGTGCGCGAGGTTGCGTCCGGGGCATTGGTTGTAACCTGCGCTCCACTGACCGAAGGATGAAGATTAGTAATCGGATCCTGTATTCCCCGTGTATCCTTTTGTTCAGAAGCAGGCAGAGTGATAACATCACTTACGTGAATCAGAAACGGATCCATTTGCTTCGCCCGATCCGCATCGAGCCACCGCTCGGGGTTGAATTCATCGCAGTCCGGCCCGAAGAAACCGGCGTTGCGGTGGTATACCCACGTGTTGATGCTCAAGACGGTCTAGACAGTCTCTACCATTAGCCCCTCTTATTTACAAAAGGTAAAGGGGTGAATAGAAGGAACTGTTGTGTACTGCACATACCCCCTCACTGAAATGCCTGTCCGCGATGGTAATTCCACCCGCAGGGACGACACGGGGAAGTCCGGTCCCGGTGGCTGGATGGTAGCGATATGTTTCCCGAATCTGTATTGCGAGGGTCAAGATTCTACATATATACAGCTGTTACAGGGGGCAAACTTACACAAGCCTGGAGATATGGCAGCTTGGTAGCCTCCGCGTACGAGACGATGGGACTCAGCTCGCCGCGCGCCTGCGCCTTGTCGAGCTCCTGGCGCAGTTTGGCCAAGTACTGCGGATGACGGATCAGGTGGTAGACAAACGCTTGCAGGGTGGCACTGGTGGTGTCTGCGCCGGCGCCGACATTGGCTACGCAGGCACCCATAATCTCCGACTCAGCCATTCGTTCTGGGTGCTTCTGGCGTGTGGTCAGCCACCGCTCCATCATGTCGAGGCGTGGAGGAGCCGCGGGAGTTGTCGCAGTAGCAGGAGTCTTCGCCTGGCTCTGGCGTTGTCGGTGGTCGATCGCCGCCAGACAGGTGTCGAAGATGTGGGAAGTGGGTTGCAAGCCTAGACGGCTAAGCAGCGGGTTGCCTAGCGTGAGGTTGTGCAGCCAGACGTAATGGCCCATGATGGCGATGTAGAGCGCCAGCGCGCGGCTGTTGGCGATGGCGTGGCGGATGTCGGTGCCTGTCGCCAGGAAGTCGAACGGACTGGAGAAGGTCACCTCGCCAACCACGTCGAAGGCAAAGTAGTTGAACCACCGGTCGAACTCGACGGGCTGCCCGGAGGCGATCAGCCGGTCCAACTGCTCTTCCAGGCGGGCGAGGAGGGCGTCCACCTGGGGCTCGGACTTGATGATATTCGACAACGCGTAGCCTGCTGCTATGTTTCGTGACTTGTGGATGTGGCGCTGGGGGTCCAGCTCGGACATCTGGTTGACGTAGTGATAATCGGGCAGACTGAAGATCGAATACCAGGGGCCCTAAGCGTTTTTTATTTTTATTTTTATTTTTTTTTCAGCCGGGTTATGAACGCAAGGAGCACAAGAATGGACCCAATGCGATGGGGGTGGGTCGTACCTTGGCAATATTTGCTTGGAGTAGTGCGCGTATGGCATCTGGATGACAGACGCTAACTTCCTTCTCGGAAATTCGGACAAAGTGACCTGCACAAATGTTAGATCTTGATGCGTGAATGATCTTTTGTGTTGGTGAATCCTACCATGTTTTCGATGTAATCGAATCATTTCCTGTTCACTGTGGCCCTTGACGAGCTGGTAGACCTGCCACAGGCTGGACACGGAGGCAAGCCATGGCCCGGGAATGTCCCGTAGGGAGGTGAGATAGCGCCGTTTAACAGCTACGAGAACAAAGCTGGCGAGGCAGATGCAGGTCAAAGTAGACAGTGAGGCTGGTAGGTTGGCATGCAGCCAGGTCAGCAGATCTGATGGGAAACTCAGATGCATTCTGAGGTCCTTGATCCTGCGATATGTGCAGGAAGCAGACGGACCACGGTCGGTGGATCGGAGATACTTGGAAATATAAGGGTGGATGCAAGCGCTTGCAGCGGCTGGTCGGTGGGGTTCGGAGCCATCGTATCCAATCGGTTGTTTGGGGCGGGGACACAATGACTGGTCGAGCAAGTGAGCTAAACAAGAGCTAAGCTTGGCCAAGCATCCACGATCCTGGATCTATTGATCGATCGATAACTACATATGAATTGAACACTGACACTTGAACACCACCTGATCTTCAACATCCACTCTCGAGTGCTACGTAATCATTCACAGTACTACAAACAACTCCCCGACCCGCTTCCCAACCAGCTATGTCCCGATGAGGACCCGGAGGTCTTCCACCGACTAGCCAGCTGGCTTTATGAAGAACCCGGCGAAACCTTCGTATTTAGGCTGTATCTCCTCGCCAAGTCTTTGAAGATGAATGCGCTGCGACTGGAAATTGAATTTTGCCTATCAACCCTCCCCGGAGGGAAGCTCGGATGTTTTCTGTCATCCAGAGACCAATCGCTACGTCTATCAGAATTCCGCGCCCGGGTCGCACTTGCGGAACTCCATACTCGATTGGGGGTGGCCATACTGTTATTGCCGCTCTTTCAGTAACGGGGATCATCTCGAGTTTTGAGACAAAGCGTTTGATATTCCGCTCGATTATATCCAGGATATTATTCAGGCTGCAGCCAAGCGCAGTACTAATTGAGGAGTCGAACGGTCTGCCACCCAATGCTGCTTCATACATGCAGACCGAGCGAGACTAGAGAGGGGCAAAACCAATTCCTACAATCAACTAATCCCTTCGCCACTTCGTCAACTCTACAAGGGGCTATTGGGTTCTGCCTTCGATTAGGCTTCGAATGGGCTTGAAGGGGCGCTGCTTTTACCACCCATGCCAATGATTTTGCTACTGGCCGTCAATGTTTAGAAAATTGCTATATTCCTGGTATGCTGAACTCTGCAAGTTATCCTTCTATTATTTCAGATGCGGTCGGTTCACAGCACTTTGGCTTATCTCTTTGACCGCTGTGCTTTCTCAACATGTCGACCCACATATCAGCTGGCACGGCAAGTCTAGGAATAAAGCTTGGAGAAGACAAAGATATCATGAAGAAATGAAGCGAGTGCTATCAAATCTGCGTCACATACTGCAGTCTTCTTGGGGCAATGCCTCTAAGAAAGAAGTTGTCAGCATTCACTAAATCGTTGTCGGGAATGGAGCACGTGACGGGAAATATGTGCTAACATCTACGGATTCTTTTCGTTTGAACGTAAGAACACTACCATACCAGTACGCTCGCAGTGAGTCTACAGACACAAGTAACCGACCAAATGCATCTTACACAAGATGATACCCCAAGACACCCATTTTTGCATCACTAAAATGTACATTACCCCCCAGAATAACATGGCAGCCATCTCAGCCACCGGGCATCACACAAAAGAAAAGGTCTAATTACACGCCCCCCCCCCCCCCCCAATCACCCCGACCGTGCCAACTAAGAAGCAAAATGAGGCGCATTGATGAACAACCCCATCAGACACCCACCCAGCGTTCCCGCAATGGGCAGAGTCAAGATCCACGCAGTCAACAACAGTCCCACCCGCTGCCAGTTCACCGCGCGCCACGTGCCGTTGCACAGTCCGACGCCGACGGTGGCGCCTGTGATGCACATGGAGGTCGAGACAGGCAGGGAGTACTGCGAAAAGACGAGGACGGTCAGGGCGGCGCCGAGTTCCATCGAGCAGCCGCGGCTGGGGGAGTGATAGGTGATTTTGTTGCCCATGACTGTTGCCCGTTTCATTAGCACATGCACAGAGACGAAGGGATGGATTGGTAAAGCGGTAGAACTCACCCTTCATGATGTTATACCCGTAGGTAATCAGGCCGATGGAGATACACGCCGAGAGCACGGCCAGCTGCCACACCGGAACCGGAGCCTTGGCCTTGGCGGCACTGCCGGTGCTCCAGGCGGAATAGATGACGGCCCAGGGCCCGACGGAGTTACCGATGTCGTTGGCGCCATGAGCGAAACTGGCCGTGCAGGCTGTCAGGACCTGGACGAAGGAGTAGGTGTGCTCGACCTCGTTGGGGTACTTGGTCGCGTGCGCGTAGACCCGTTGCATGCGGTCGCCCTCGGGGGTGCCGTTGATGCCGCTCTGAGCGGCGTGGATGTCGTAGTGCATGCCGTACAGCAATCCGCAGACGATCATGGCGGGGATGCGCTTGGCGAGGATGGCCATGTTACGGAACTCGTAGAGCTGACCAGGACCCATCGGGTTGTCGCGGAGGGTGCGCATCGCCCAGCCGAGGGGACCGCGTTTCTGCAGCAGGCGGGCGCGGAGACGGCCATCGGACTGCGCCATAAGCTCCTTGTAGGTGAGCTGCTGGGCTTCGGCGGCGACGAGCTCCTTCTCACCGCTAGTGGAGGCCTTGTGGACGGTGTCAACGTCGGCGTCAGCGCCCTTGAGCGTCTCGGGCGAGCCGGGCGGGGAAGGGAACTCATCCTCCTGGATGACAGCGTAGTTGGGGACCTTGGCGGACTCAGCGTTGGGGTTGGCGGGCCGCTGCAGGAGCAGAGGACCGTAGACGAACATCCACCACTTGACGTTAGGGTCCTTCTTGATGACGCGGGCGTGGACAAAGGGGAGGAAGAAGAGGGCCGACAGCACTGCGACACCGGCACCAGTGCCCATCGTCACCGCCGCAATATACCATCCTGGCTTCTTGCTCAGACCCAAACTGGGCGAGCCCTTGTAGACGATGGAGAGGGTGCAGACGGTAGCGGCAATCAGGAACCACAGGGGCGAGGTGTAGACCGACCAGGGGACGGGGTTCTTGCGCATGTGCACGACGACCTTGATGAGCATGAAGATGATGGAGCCGAAGCAGCCGGAGATGATGGGGGCCATGCCCAGACCCGCCAGGATGGCGCCCATTCCCTTGCCGTCGTTCCATCCCCATTGTACCTGGGAGGCGCCGACCGTGGCGACACCGACACCGGCGACTGCAGAGATGAGCGAGTAGGTGGAGGAGACGTGGGCGGAGTGTCGCGTGCACCACATCACCCAAGACGACGCAGCGGCCAGGGCACAGGTGAAAGCCATCATCTGCACCCCCGCGTTGCCCTGGAAGGCTGAGTTGGGGATGATTCCGTTCTTGATGGTATCGGCGGTGCGAGCTCCAACACAGATGGCGCCCAGCATCTCGAAGACGGTACCGAAGACCATGGCCTGGCGGTAGGAGACGGAGCGGGAGGAGACACTCGTGGCCCAGGAGTTGGCAACATCGTCTGCAGGGTAAGAACGAAGGGGTCAGCGATGGAAACCAGCACGGACAGGATTTCCGGGAACTTACTGGCACCGTTGTTGTAGGCATCCAGCATGGCAAACAGAGTGCCGATGGCAAAGATGTAGTCATATTGATGCAGCGTCATCGTGGCTGGAGAAGCTGGGATGATGTCGCGTGAGGGGAGGAGAGGGCGGCTGCTGCAGGAAGGAGAAGGCGTGAAGAGGGGAAGGAAAGAAGCAGGAGGAAGAAAAGGCAGGAGAGGGGAGCCTTATGTAGCCATGGCTGAAATGGCTGACTGACTGGCTCGTCAGGCTGAGGATGGCTTACCGGGATGGGATGTTGATGGTGGTAGTGGTGGTGGTGGTGGTGGTGGTGGAGGTGGTAGTGATGAATGAGTGGTGTAGAGTAGTAGAGTCTGGCGAGAGTGGCATCTGACAGTGGCGTGTGTTTGACCAGCATCTTCCCTTCCGCACGTTCCTGGCTGGCCAACGCTGATTCGAGCAGGAGATTAAGCTGCGGTCGAGGGTTGCTTCATCCACGGTTGACCCCGGTTGAACCCCCCCAGATTCACCTGGATTCACTTGGCACGGGCCTTGGCGGTGTTCGGGGGCTGGCTTGGCAGCGCTTGGCGCCCAGCGGAGCATTCTCGCCAATCACAGCCCGAGCATGATCCACGTGGGGTCGATTCAAATCCGGGGAGAAGCCAATCATCAATGCGTTTGTATCCATGTTCGAGTCTCCCAGTAATATACGGCTTATCGCTTCGTATCACAACCAGGATCCCTCCTGCTGTGCCCAGCCCTTTCTCCCCACGGTACCTCACCACCACCTCCACCACCACCACCACCACCGCCTCCTCCTCCTCCTCCTCCTCAACTCCCAGCAGGAACTCACTGCATCTCGGCTAGACTCCCCTTTCAGGTGGTGCACGTGAGGTGGAGTCTCACTTTCCCACGTGCATGTCCTCTGTCCAACCTGACTGGTCTCCGGCGGTTGCCTTCAGGTGAGACGTTCATGCATCACGATGGAGCTGAGTTCCGGGCGTGGCGACGACCGATCTGGATCAGGGTTTCATCGGCATCACGGCGTCTGCCGAGCAATTGACCATGCAATCATCACTTCTCGCCATCGTGCAATCGGCTGTCGCTGCTCCGCGTGGGCGACAGTTCACAGCGCACTGCCTTGCCATGCAGGTGCTGTTGCCCTGCACTAGTGGCGAGACACCCATCCACAGCTCGGGGGAAACCACCTCCCAGGTTAGCGGCAAGCATCCTGCACTGTTGCCTCCTTCCAGAATGGTTTATTCCCCCCTGGGTTGGGTCCAAGCACACGGAGTATCTCAATGCTCACATGGCTCAGCAATAGCGAGAAATTACATGGCAGCAGTCGAGGAGGTAGCTCCTCATCAACCACAATAACCTTGTGCTACTCCCACCCGTGGCAAGTTCACTCAAACTGGACGAGACCTCCGATGATCGTTCAGTGGACATCCTGCCTTGACTGGTTAGCCTTGTTGCCTGAGGGTCGGCGTTCCCGCCTCGCTTGTGCAGACTCGCCTTGCCTCCTGCGCCAGACAAAAATGTCTTGAAACTCAATCCTTTCAACGAAGGATTCGCCTTCATCACTTACTCCTTGTTGAGAGATTGGTAGGACTGCGTACATGGTGGAAATTGAAGCAATGAGTCTGCACTGAACCAGTGAAGTCTGTCACTGTGCCAATATCATCCACTGTCACAGATCGCCGCCTCGCCTACCACCCTACCATCTCCCCAAGACAACATATCGGAGAGAAACCTGCAGATTCGAGCACTGATTCTAATTCGAGCCAGTAAGCATAGCACTTTCCTCGACGCAACAACACAGCATAATAACTTACCTGTTAGTCTACCAGCACAGATTCCCACCTACCCCGTCCTCACCTTCCGCTTTACCAGCTCATCACGACAACACACCAGACACAGATACAGTCACAGCAACGGAGATCTATTACTATTATAAGTCTATCGGGACACCGCATATGTACACATCCTTCCCACCCCTTCACAGCTCCGGCGAACCCTCAGTTCACAGGGATGTTGCGCTCCAGATACCCGCTCCAGGTGGGCAGGCTGCGCTTCCAGGGAGTCTGAGAGGACAGCTGCAGATCCTCGATGGCACTGGCATACTTGATGAGCGTGGCCTCGGAGAAGGCGGTCCCAAACAAGGCCAATCCGTAGGGCATGTGCGAGTCCTCGTTGACACCGGCGGGCAGGGTGACCACGGGGTAACCCGCCTGGGCGGCGATTTCGACGGAGGGGGCAAAATCCGGCGGGGCCAGGAGAGCAGTGATGTTGCGGCCTTGGTAGCGCAGCGCCGCATCGATGCCCTCCTCCCGACTGGTGCGTTGACAGTACGCCAGCGCCTGCCAGTAGGTCTCGTTCATCACACCCTTGGTCGCCAGCGACGCCAGGAAGCCATCTTGTCCGGAGGCAAAGGCCGGGTTGACCCCGGGAACACCACCCTCGCTACCGGCGTTATCAATGTTGTACTGGACGATGTCCTCCAGCGAACGCATGTTGGTGTTGTTCAGCTCCGCGAGATAATCCTTGATGTTGTTGTAGAAGTCGACCTTGACGTAGGAGTACTCAGACTGGTTGGGGTAGCCCCGGGAGGTGCCGTAGTCCCAATTCCAGCCCTCCGGGTCGACGATCTCCTTGTAGTGGGGCAGCTCGGTGCCGTTGATGATGGTCGCGCCCGCCGACTCGATCAGCGCCAGCAGCTCCATCAGCTGGGCGTTCTGGGCGGCATCGTTGTACTGCCAGAACGACATCCACGGCAGACCGAACACGGCGCCCTTCAGGGCGGACTTGTCCGTCAGAAACTGGGCGTACCCGCCGGTGGGGGTCTTGCCCTTTTGCGCGGCGGTCTGGTTGTCGCGGGGATCGACGCCGTAGATGGCGTCCAGGGCGTAAGTGGCGTCGCGCACGGTCTTGCCGAAGGTACCCACTGTGTCCTGGTGCAGGGACTCGGGAATCACGCCCGCACGCGAGGTGAGGCCGACGGTGGGCTTGATCCCCACGATGTTGTTGCGCTCCGCCGGGTTGATGACTACACTGCATTAGCGACCAACCCTATCATCGGGTTGTGATCCACCACGTACCACTGCCATCGGTCTCCGTACCCAGCGCGAAGGGCACCTGGTTGGTGGAGATGGACACTCCGGAGCCGGAACTGCTACCGCCGGGGTTGACGGTGAAGTTATACGCGTTGCGACACTGGCCACCGCGGCCCGAGTACCCCTCAGAGTAGTCATTGGAGCGCATGTCCGCCCACTCGCTCAACGTCGCTTTACCCAGCAGGACCGCACCGGCCTCGCGCAGACGGTGCACCACGTGCGAGTCGCGAGGCACGACGGAGCCCACGAGGGCCCAGCTACCAGCCGTAGTCTCCATCTTGTCCTTACTGGCGATGTTGTCCTTCACCAAGAAGGGGATTCCGTGC
This sequence comes from Aspergillus uvarum CBS 121591, assembly GCF_003184745.1. Classification (NCBI taxonomy): domain Eukaryota; kingdom Fungi; phylum Ascomycota; class Eurotiomycetes; order Eurotiales; family Aspergillaceae; genus Aspergillus; species Aspergillus uvarum. Next base: position 96,461 of record NW_020291319.1, read on the forward strand.
AAGGGACCGCGCACGGTGCCTGCCTGCCGCTCCGCGTCCAGCGCCTCGGCGATGCTCACCGCATCGGGGTTCAGCTGCATGACCGCACTGCCCATCCACTATTTAGCCCTATCCCCACCATGCTGGGATTCTGGGAACACTCACTTGACATAAGGCTGGACCTGGTAGATGCGCTCAAGGTAACACTGCAGCAGCTGCACCCCCGTGAAGTTCTTGGCTTCCAGCTCGGCCTGGATCTCGTCGATGCTGGCCTCCTCGAGCTTGAAGCCATGGCAGAGACGCATAGGGAAGAGATCGGAGCCATTGGTGCCCAGCTTGGGGAAGTCGTAGGGATAGGGCTGTAGGTCCAGCTGCTGGGTGACCAGGCTGTCATTCTGCGCCGAGGAGGCGGCCGCCACCACGGCCAAGCCGACGGCTAGGAGTCGCGAAGCGATGGAAGGCATTTTCGGGAGGCAGGGGAAAAGTGCAGATCGCTATGACGTGGGAGGGGAAGGGTGAAATAACAAACGACAAGAAGGGCAGGATTATGAGGAAATCGTCGATGGATGGGGCGGCGACCGCAACGGCGACCGACGATCGGGGATCGGGGAGATGCAGAATGCAAGGGGCAACTCTCAGGAGCAGGCAGCCTGGTGAAGGAAACAAATTCCCTCTTGGGTCCATTTAATCATTTATACTTTCCGGACATGAGAACAATTAATCTCCCTCAGCGAGTCAGTAGCCGATGAGGCCACCGGTGGAGCATCGGCCGAAGCTTGATTGCGCTGTCGCGCGACAACGGCGGATCTTCGGCACGGTCAGTCAGTCCGTGAACTTGGTACTGTAAGTGTACGGAGTCGAATGAAAAGGACTAATAACTTGGTATTAACTGTAGTATGCAGTCCAGCTTCTCCCCCTTAGAAGACGCAGTACGGATACTGTTAGATTAATTAACGGTTGCCCTCCAGGCTGTAGCCGACGAGATCCGAAAGAGTAACTTCCACGTAAAACACGTAATTCCGACTCCACACCCCGCACTAACCCTCATTTGCCCTCATTTGCCCCTCATCTAAAGCGCTATGCTCCACTGCGGTCCATTTGACAAGGCAGCAAGGGAAAACCGTTCCATGGGTTCCCTCGTCCGTGTCCTGCCAGGGCTGCTCGTTTATCGCGTTTAAGGTAACCGATCGCCTGTCGCGCTCCCGGGCACGTCATCCAGACAGAGAATGCGCCATAAAAAAAAAAAAAGAAAAAAAACATGCGACCGGAGAAGAGAGATTTTTGTCGTCAAGAACAACCACCACGGCCGTGAAGAACCCAAGAACCTGGTCTGATGGTTCGGTCGGCTCTTTTCCCACATGGCAGGATCGGCTAGTGAGAACTAATTAATAGTGCGCTGCTCGTCTAGCCTATACTTTACTATAGACTAGTCTAGCCCTAGGCTAATGCACTTTTATCGTTCCCAGGATGACTAGCCTGCCTCCCGGTGGACACGCCCATCAGACCATGGTTCGCATTTCGGTTCAGGGAGAACGCAAGGTGCTCATCTCCGGCAAATTCTGGTTCGTCCGAGCAAGCAAGATCTGGACTTCTTTACTTCATCTTTTTTTTTCCCTCACCCCCCTTCTGTCCCCAGCCTGACTGACTCAAAACAACGACTCCATCCACGCAACTCCGGTGGTCCCTGGCAAGCCGGCCTGCCTGCAGCAATATGGCCAACATCCCAGCGGCCATTGAAGCGGCCGATGCTGCGGGTCGCATCCCCGCGGGGATCAGCTTGGAATACCTCGCACAGTCGCGCGATCGGCCGGCCAAGATCGCCATCATCTTCGTCTGCGCCTTGACCACGCTTGTGGTCATCGCGAGATGCTATGCTCGGATTTTCTTTCTCAAGCGATTTGGCATGGACGACTCCCTGGCCGTCTTCACGCTGGTAATGTTCTCCGCGCTCACGGGTCGGAAAAGCCCACACTAACTGAACTGACTGCTGGCAGCTGCTGTACATCACCGTGGTCGTGCTGTCCATGGTGCTCATCGACCTGGGCAGCGGCCGTCACATCGAGTACATCGAGTACGTCCTCTCGTTGTCCCGGGTCAAGGAGACAGAGGTCCTGGACTTCGTCATGCACATCCTGTATACGACCGCACTGTTCATCTGCCGCCTGTCCGGGTTGGCCTTCTACCATCGGCTGGCGGCGCGACACGACAAACTCTCTCTCGCCATCAAGCTCGCCTCCATCTTCCTCGTCCTCGCCTTCCTGACCCAATTCTTCCTGCTGCTGTTCCACTGCTTACCGGTCACGGGGCTCTGGCCATATGACTGGCAGGATGGGGCGAGCAAGTTCAAATGTCTGAGCTGGGGCGACGTCTACTCAGTCAATTCGGGGTTGTCGTTAGTCTGCGATCTGATCATGTTGGTTCTGCCGTCCATGTTGATCTACATGCTGCATGTGTCGCGACAACGGAAATTCCAGTTGTCCTTGATCATGTTTCCGGGTGTTTTGTGAGTTCCACTACATTCCTCTTGTTTTCTTGCTGTCCCCAAGCTGACCAGACATTTCCAACAGAGTCCTGGCCATCTCCTGCGCGCGCATCTACCTGGTTGCGGTGGGCCAATGGTCGTCGGACGGCAGCTGGGCCTACGATCCGATGCTGGCGGTCGAGACCTCCGAGATCGGAAGCACGCTGATTGCCCTGTCCATTCCCGCCTTGAAGTCGCTCTTCGGCTCTTACTTCAACCACCTCAAGGCCTCCTCCTCCGGCGGCGCCACCTCATCCCACAAGCGATCCAGTCGGTTCCACCGCGGCTACGGTCGCACCTGGGAGGGGCATGTGGAGTTGAATAGCCTGGGTCAGGCAGCGGCCGCGGCCGGGTCGTATCATGTCGACGTGCAGACGGGCAAGGGGGCGATCGCGACTCCGGAGTCAACCTCGTTAGGCGGGCCACGCACGGGGAACGACAGCTCCTCGGAGGACTTGCTGTCGCCGCAGAACGCGAAACATGCCGGTCGCGCGGCTGGCAAGGGGCAGGTGATCATCCAGGAGACGGTGACGGTGATCGAGAGTGGAAAGGCCAATCCTGGACGGAGCTCGTAGGCTGCGTTCGATGCTGTACCACGAATCCGAATTATGACAGCTGTATTGATTCAGCGCACCGGCTCAGGGCTCGATTCGGAAAGCCATAATCCGTATGGCTTCCAGTGCCAGAATAAGGTCATTGTCCGGCCTGAGGGACTGGGTTTCCACCCGGCTCCCGTTCCATGCCGTTCTAGGGCATGTAGACGTTCGACACTTTCGAGGACAGCAGCCAGCTACCTCGACGAACGCACCAGCCGCCGGAGTGACATCCCCCCGGCTAGGTTTCGTTGAGTGAGACGGAACCAAACTTGGGACCGGGTAATTGAACTTTGAGTGGGACTCCGGCGGGCCTAGACCTCCCATTAACCTTGGGATACATCCAGGGATGAGAGCTCCACAAACTCTCAGCGAGGCAGGCAATTAATATGCCTCGCTTTATCCGATCGCTGCGCAAGGCTCTCGGAGACCAGCCCGCGCATCAGCCATTATGTATTCCAGATGCAAATCTCAGGCCATTCATGAATCTTTCTAAGCCACTGCACGTGACTGCTCGAGATCTATTTTCTATATCCCTTCTTCGTACGTTCTATAGTAGTTGACATCAATAAAACTTTGGACAGGGTAAGGAGAAAGAAGGAGATGCTAGGTGGACTCGAGGCTGTCCGGCCGAAGCATCCGTGGTGGCAAGTGCCGGGTAGAGCCGACCTGCCCATCGCTTGGGCGTACTTCAATACTTGGGTAGAATACATGAGTAATTCCACTGTGGTTTAAATATAGCAATCGAGTCGGTAACTTCTGATATCCTCATGATATCTTGACCTTACCTCCCTGCGATAGCATTGTAGTACGGACTTTTATGAGGCCGTTGAGTCAACGGTGCATATCGTGACTATATATCTTGCTGCGCCCCAGAATGCTACTTGCTCAGGGAAGGGCTATCTTGCTGTTATTATTCTCATATATCTCCTATATGTACTGCAATAACTCTTACACCAACTAAGTAGCTTAACAGTGAGTGATACTTCAGTTGTTGCAAAGATGATGACCCATACATACAGTAAGGTAGTACTGTTCAAAAGATGGGCCAAGTTTCCGAGGCCCGGCTATGCGCGGTGTTCCCAACATGGTTTAGTCTCGCCCGCGCTTATCTATCCCGAGGCCTTATCGCGGAATCGACCTATCATCTTCCTTCTTCCCTCTTCCCTCTACAACTACCTACAGTACTAGTGTAGAGTTAGTAGTTACAGTGCACTCACTACCTTATCACAACGGGGTTGGGGTTTCCGTTGTGACATATGTTAGCTCAAGGCAACTTCAAGTCAAGAGAATAGGTTAATAAGAATGCGCGCTATGCTGGTTATGAGTGTGAGGTTGAAGAGCACATTACCACCGCAGACCCCTCGCATTGCGGTTGCTCACTAATCCGCACATTGCTAAACTCCTTCGAAGTCCAAAGCCCGGGAGGGTCTCACTCTTGTCTTCTGTATCTCTGAGGGAGCCCCTATCCATGTATCAGCCGCGCTTCGCTGACGGGAGGATGCTACTGCCCCTTATCAAAACTTACATCCGTACCCTGCTCACGGGACTTGATTATCTTCACCAAGAATGCAGGGTAGTCCATACAGGTAGGTTACATTGGGACTTGCCTCTCCATGGGTGATACTGAGCCATACCGTCCAGATCTGAAACGTGAGGACATCATGGTCTCCCGAGAATCCGACCGTGCTCGCTGATTTTATAGAGTCCCAGCTTGAAAGGCGAATGGCGTCCAAGATCGACTCAACAGAACGACTGGTGTATCAATCTTGTAACGACTTCGGCTCACTTAAAAGCCCCAGAAGTGTCGCCCAGCTTGTCGACTTTGGCCTGGCCACCAGACTCGCGGAAGATGACGACTGGGGTATCTGGCCAATTCAGCCGGACCACTACCGGGCGCCGCAGGTGATCCTGGGTATTGGATGGCAAATGCCAGCGATATTTGGAACCTGGGTGTTCTGGTAAATCTCGCTACTCCCCAACAATATTCTTCCGTTCGTTTTCACTAATAACAGAATCAGTTATGGGATCTCGTGGAAGGTAAAGAGCTGTTTCAACGTATCTACAAACCACACGGCCGCTACGATGCAAAACGCCATATAGCACAAATGATAGCCTTACCTGGTCCACCGGCTCTCGAGATATTAGGAAGGTATCAATCCATGCGCACGTATTTGTTGCCGGGACCTGTCCGATGAGAAGACGGCAGGCTATGCGAGACTGCGGAAGAGTACTTCTGTGGGCCGTTCTTTGACAATAATGGTAGGATTCTTGGATTTGTCATCTCGGCAATGCAGAGTTTTATCTGACTCGTGATCAATGGGCATTCTAGGTCGCTTTCTCTACGAGGATCTGATCCCCAACCGGCGTCTCAGAAACGGTTTGCTTCCTCAAAGGAGAGGAGAAGGAGGCGTTTCTGGATCTCGTCAGGAAAATGCTCCTCTGGAACCATAATTACCGAAGACAGGCAGGAGGACTGGCGGGGCTTCCTTTTCTTCAACCGCAGAATCGAGCCATCCATTTGATTGTTTTATCAGAGTAATCATAAATTTTCAAAGAAAAAACAGCCATGAAAAAAGCGGGAAGTGGCCCCAGAAATACAACAGACATGGTTGCCGGATCAATGCGCGTTGCATAGCGAGAATGATCCCTTTCTTCCACTGCACACGTGCGTGACGCTTTCAGTGGATTCCTCCTTTGCCTGACTCCGTCCAATTGAACCCTTCGTTGCGCACATAGGCCAACATCTGAACGGCTCCATTTTGGCCATGGCCTTCAGAGAGGTCCAGCACCCCCGAGTTCGGAGACAATGTCGGGACATCCGATTCCAGATGCGAGGATGGCGCGTCATATCTCCAGAACTTCACCTTGGTACCGATGGCCGTGGCCGCCAGGATTCTGCGGGAGAAGTTCGTATTGCTCCTGCAGTCGCCAACTGCTCAAAAGCCGACGCCCACTCCACCGGCGTGTCTCGTGAAGGACGTTTGTACTCAATGATAAAACCTGATTCTTATGCAGGTCCTCCGGAACGTTAAGGCTGCGTCTTGCCGACCTGTGACCACCGCCAAGGCGGGCTCGGTGTTGTCTCGGAGGGCTGGTCGGCTGACGGCCGTCTTAAATCCCTCGCCTGGAGGAAAATAGGTTGCGCAGAGCGTGTTCCAGAGAAGGAAGACTGGGACGTTGCCAAAATTGGGCTTTGTTGCGGTCAGGGTACTGTAAATCCCGAGGTTTCCGGAGAATGGGGCCCCTGCTGGTAGTATGTCCGCCATTTATGGGGTCTGCTACACGCCTGCTGCTATGCTTAGCCATGCACATGTTTCTCACAGGCTTGCGTACAAAAGCTCTATGACTATTGCTGGCTTGGCTCAGGTGCAGTCACGAACAACTGCACCCAATGGTTGGGATGATGGGCGCAAAAGGGTTTCTTTGCGCGCGCTTATTCAAGCTATTTTTAGCCATTGTATGCGTGATAGTGATTGGGACGCGAGTTGGGGCCACCATCTAAGGGTAATATAAATGAGGGGATCACATGACCTCACAGTACTTCTCTCAGCCTTGCCTCGTCCCTTGTTTCCACCTCCTGTCATCCATCTCTTCATCTCTTTATCCATTTGTCCATCCATCCATCCATTCATAATACTCTATGACTCGAACAATCCCAAATCACTACTGTTCAATATGTGGCATTCTGATTGCCCGTACTTTGGTCATGCCTGGCACCGTGCCAACCGATTTGGAATGGTACCGGCAGCTCCGTGTGATCCAGCTTCGCGATGATACATTAGATGGTACATGGCTAGTCACCCAGTCTGCCACTGTGAGTGGCGTAGGATATGTCAATCATGCTAATCGAATGCATGCCCCCTTGCACCATGATTGCTGTTTCAGCGACGACGGGGTTGGCAGCCTGATGTCGTACATCCGATTCCGCGACCCGGCGTCAGGTACCTGGTCATTCGACGTGCATGAATTATGCTGGCAGATTTTACTGCAGAGAGTCCCGGAGGGCCGATCCGACCTCACCAAGTTTTCCACTCTTCTATTCCAGATGCTGTTTTGTACCACATGGGGTAAGCATAGATACCTTCGTCCTGGTCATGACTTCGGTGGCGCAGCCCAATTTCAAAAGCCGGTTGGGGCTGTGATTCACGATATGATCGACCAAGGATTTGATTATCTCTCGGCCTGTCCTTCGCAGTTCCGCAATATGGCAGAGATTCTATCGTTTGCTACCCCAGACACTCAATTCTGCCCTCAACAATCCACGCATAGAGCCTGGAGGCCGTCTCCGCGCGACGACATATTCTCCTCACTTCCAGTCGAGGTTCTACTTATGATTGTGTCCGTCCTCCCTTCACCCGACATTCAGCAGTTGCGATTGGCGTCAAGAAGTCTTGCATCCGCGACTGATCCGTCATCGCTGCCTCAGTTCTTCTGGCGCACCAGGTTTCTGGCAGATGGCGAGATGGGATTTGCTTGGCCCGCTAACTCGACGGGTGATCTCAACTGGCGTGATGCTTACTTTACGCTGAAGCATGCTTTGAGCGATAGCTCCGGCTCCAACTTTGCGCAGGCCAGAAACCGGCGGCGAATATGGAGACTTGCTGGTATCAATGCGGCTCTGCTTTCTCAGTTCTTGAATGGAACCGACCTTTGTGGCAGTATCTGTTCAGGTCTGTCTCAAAGCCCCAATACAACAACTGAAAATGGGACACACGGTGAAATGCTCAGCGCCCAAGTGTCGGAGGACTCTCACCGGCTACTTTCTGTAGGAAGTCTGAGGCTCCACGATAGGAGTGTTATTTTACCTTTGAACGACTTCACTCTCAAGACCATTCGTGTTTATGTGGTTTACTTTAACTTGCAGTGTTTCATCTCCGGTCTGAAATTTGAACTTCTGAACCTTTCTACTCAAGCGCTTTCCGACATCGCTCTGGGATTTACGCCACCTAATGCGGGCCATTTGATCCAAATTGCCCCGTCCGTTTGTGTAACAGGACTTGAACTAGAAGTCAATTCGCGAGGCATCACAAATCTAAGAGTGCTCGTTGAAGGAAGCGACCACGGTGCATGTCCACCGCAGTGGGTGCGAGATCAAGAGACGGACCGGGCCGATATCGCGTTGGGAAAGCTGAACTTCGGCGCTATGAAAGCACGACGAATCCGACTGGTCGCTAAGTTTGATGTAAGTTCGACTGCCGCATCATCGATGTGTCTACTGATTGAGGGCACGCAAGGCATTCAAAATGATCGCCTTGGGATTTACCGAAGCTAGTGACACCGTTTCGGAAAACGACAACAGTTTCACACTCCAACCAATATGGACGCCCACCTATCCAAGAGAAGCCGTATCCCTCGTTCCTGAACTACAGCCAGCATTGCAAGGGTACAACCGTATGCTGAATATTCATTTCGCGGGTGCCAACGGGGAGAAGCTTCCGCAACTCACAAGGATAGTGACCCATATCCTCAATGACTCGGCACCCATTGTAGGATTCACCTTCTATTTCGATAACCGGACCTCTACCCACTTCGGTCGACAGGGCTTGATGGAAGTATCTTTGTTGATTGATGGACCCCGGGGGGAGTATGTCACTGGTGTCACAGTCGCGAAGTCCACCAAGGATAGCCGGATCCTGTTACTTCGGGTACTCGCACCTCTTCTCTCGGCATTCCACTGAGACTGACGTGAATTAGATGTGCACAAACCTTGGAAACGAGCTTATCACCGGTTGGGATGAGCTGAGCCGCTCTGAAGTATCGGACTATCGGCTCCGAGTGCATCCATATGACTCTCGCTCGAATCCTCTCATCAAAGGTAAGGAAATGACTATCAAGGCAATGCAAGCGCCCATCGGGCAGCGCATTACTGGATTCATTGCCACCCTGGAGGTAAGCCCTACCCCCGAGAAACATGACGAATCCGTCCACTGAGACATGTTCAGACTTCACACCACTCGTTCTGCGGGTTTGGATTACAGTGTGAAGAAACCCCACCACCGTATGAAACGCGGGTCACAGGCACGGTTTCTCACCTCCCTGTCTCAACTGCCGCATGCCTAGCCTCAACTCTAGGCTCATATATCATCACAGAAAGATCCAATTGTTGTAGAGCCTTTACATCTGCGAGTTTGAAATCGGTCAAGTGTATAAAATTCTCGAGCGGAGATCTCGAGCGCCCGCGCCTCTCCAATGAAATTTCCGGAGTATGGTTAGACTACTTCGAATCTCCCGACTCAATTGTCGGTCAGTGGATCTCTGAGTCTGCGTCGATTACCCTTGAGCACGGAGAGACGATCACAGGAATCACAATATGGCTCTCAAACGGTCGGATGTCCTTGAGCCAGGAGTTCTTCATGGGCCGAGTAATTCGCATCATGATAACTACTTCCATTCAGACGGTGGTGTATCCGGAAGGACCCCCGCTACCAGCCCACGAGCATACTATCTTGCGGTTTGAAGAAAACTACCTCGAAGAACTGGTAAGCGCGCTCCTCCGCCTTGCTGCTTTGCTATTCATAGTTCTCAGTAAAGTTGACTGATACCCCTCACAGTCGTGCCTTGTCTGGGTATTCAACGATTCATGGGACTTTCCCCGAGTAATCCGGAGTCCCAAATCGCCGAGTCAGAAGATGGTTTTCTGGGACCCGTGCCATACCCTCAAGACACGGCCCTGGGCCGTTCCTCAAAGGGCACTCTGGGCGGGAGATAATGGAACGGATCATCTGGTCTCCATATCTGGGTATCGCAACCTGAATAAGGAGAATTACATCACTGGCCTGAGATTCTCATATAAGACCGGTGCTGTTCGGGATATAGGCGACGTGGCGGCTGGGCAGGCCCTTCGCTCTGTGCGACTTTCTCCGGACGAAGATGTCCAAAGGATGTCCTTGATCAGGGACTGGACTGGCCTCCTGCAAATTACTGTAAGTGATATGGCAGCTTGGCTTTGTTTCCCTTTGCCCGTCTCTCATCTGGGAAGATATAGGACTCCCACTAACATGGAGAACCAGTTCCATTTCATCAAACGGGGTGAGCATGCGAAAACTCGACGCGCCCTTATCGCCACGCCATCCGCGAAGAGGAACTTACCCTCTATGGCGGGCAGGACGGACCATGAGGATGTCGACTTTCTTCAACGCAGGTATACATCGCATTACCGCCGTGCAGCGGGGAATGCGCAGAGCAAAGAAGGAGACTTGCCCCGAGGGGAAATTGTTGGGTTGTGGGGCCGCAAAAACCCGGATGCCAAGTTACATGTTGGGGTCGTTATGTTGCAGAACTCTCGGCCCAGTGCTAAAGGTGCTAAAGCCTCGTCCTTGAGGTAGACAATGCAAGACGGCCGTGAGGTGTCCTGACAATGACAGACTTCCTGCTTTATTTGGGTGACATTACCTGCTCAGTTGAAACAATGTCTTTGTGCTCAGCTACCTAATTGTTATATTGAGCTAGCGCACATAAGCACCTCAACACATCATGAAGGCAGGGAACCATTTAGTTGCATGCATTAACCTAATACAAAACAACACTAGCCTCCCTCGTCACCTTACCCTTCGTCTGTAAAGAACCGAACCTGCCTATGTTGAATAAGCCAAGTGGTCCATTTCCAGCCCCCTTCCCGTACCTCTTTCTAAACCCACAAACGCAGCAGGCCTGCGAGCTCCTTGACAACCCATGCCTAGGCGTAGTCACAGGCAAAGGAACTCCACTGCTTAGGCTGGCCGATGGTGGCAAACGCTCCCTCCAGCGCTCCGCTGCTGGAACCGCTGCAGCCAACATCACTAGAGAGAAATATCAGTATCCGTCATATAAAATAGCCATCTTCCCCTTAGTGAGCATGGGATACTAACACCCAAAAGGTGCAGACGTTGCCATCCCACACGCTGACGGACTGGACCTTATCATTCCAGCTTGCGTCTTTGCCGGCGAAGGAGACTTTTCAGGTGTCAGTACCATTCCTCAAGTTGAGCAGATGAGAGCCAGGGGGAAGGTGAGAACATACTGCATTGGTTCACGTTGGTGCTCTGGTAGTTTGTGCAGGTGCCCGTGAACTCGGTGCCGGTGCACATGGTGCCCCAGGTGATGGAGGCGGTGGCTCCGTGCAGGAGACTGAGGAGAGTGGCAGCGGCTGCGATGGACTTCATTGTGAAAGAAGATGAATATGAAGATTTCAGATAAGCGAATGTTGTGTTGGAATGTGAGGAGAATTGGCTGGTCGAGTGTGATGGGAGGAAGAACTGGTCTGGTCGAGAGGGGCTTTATATAGCTCTTCACGAAGCCTCTACTTAAAGGATCAATTTGGTAAGAGTCTCGTCTCTTCAGCCTCAGGGACATGACATCCACACGAGTCAGAACCCGCATATCTCGTATAGGTCTCAAAGTTGAGTAGATTCAGTTGGACCCTTCGGAGCCGAGATAGGGCATGATTGCGTCGGTCATAGTGAGCAGCCCCACGCGAATCTCTAAGCAATCGGCTTGGTAAGCTTATACCATCTCCGCTCGGCTTAGCCTCGTGAATCGAGACAATTAGCTGCAATTCTTCAGCTAGACTACCTAGAAAGAGGCTATACCCGAACCACAAAGTGGAAGATGTTCCTGGGTGGGTTCCGCGGGGCTCGCCGAACTCGGCGCAGCTAGCCCAAGGAAGCGCAATCCGGGTCCGTCTCCGTCAGCGAACGAGACCATCGAACACGAACCCTTCGGCCAACCCGACACTCCACTCTATTGACTTTTTCTCATATGACTCGTGCTTACGTAGGTAGGTTGCATCGACTGAATCATGCTGTGGTCTGATGAGGGGGCTGGCCTGGATTTTGCGGTGTCAGAATCGATCTAGCTATGGAATTATCTCAATCTTTCAGTTACATTGTTGTTCTGACACTTAGAGCGCCATAAGCAATAGTATGAACAGGTAGTACTGTTGAATGCAACATTCGTCTATCCAAAGTTTCAACAGTGACTTTTACAGCGATGGGTTGGTCCTCCAGTATGTTGACGTTTGGCTTCAAGGCTTTACTAAGAGACCAGACCATGCGAGGCGAGTGCAAGTCTGATAGTGGCTGCGTATGTAAGGCTGGAGGAGAGCGATATTGATGGAAATTAAATGATGCTGAAGTAATTAGTGGCTAGTAGCATCACAGTCCACACATCTCAAATGGAGATTCATTCTACGAATTCTACCGCAATTAGAACAAGTAACGCGAGACAGAATTCCGTAAGATCGACCTAGACACAAATCAAATCACTTCTATAGAGCTCTAAAGACGTCTACTATCCACCAATCCAAAAAGTAACACCCCTAAAGAGCGCGAGCCCACTCCAGCGCGGTCTCCGGCTCCAACCGCTTCGTGTAATCTGGGTCCAAAAACACATTGCGCACCACCCCATCTGCACCCACGAGCACGGTCGCGGGAATCGGCACTTCCAGGCTCTGATTCCCGTACTTTTCTTCCCAATCAACCCCGAAGCCGGCCAGGATCGGGCCGAACGCCTCGGGCTGCTTCCACACGATCCCCAGCTGGCGGGCGAGCTGGTTCCCCACGTCCGAGAGCACGGGGAACTCGAGAGCGTGCTTCTCCGCCACGGACAGCGAGGTATCCGGGAGGTGTGGGGAGACAGCAGCCAGGGTAACGCCCGTGGCCGTAAATTCAGGCAGGCGGGATTGCAGAGCGCGCAGCTCGAGGTTGCAGAAGGGGCACCATTCGCCGCGGTAGAAGGAGAGGAGGAGGGGGCCTTCGGCTAGCAGGCTGGTGCTGGTGACGGCATTGCCGGTGGCATCTTGGAGGGTAAACTCCGGCAGCTTCTGGCCGGGCTGGATGGCCTTGCTGGCGTCGAAGGAGCCTTGCAGGGCTTGCACGCCGGAGTTGAAGGTGTCGATGACGGGGGCTGGGGCCGCCTTTTGGAAGTCGGCGTAGGCGCTTTGGAGAGAAGCTTGAAGAGACATTTTGAAGGTTCCTAGGTGGTTTGAGCTCTAGATGAGACGTGATTGATTGGAATGGAGGTTTGATATGTTTTGCAGTGGTGGATTGTGCTATGCGATGATGAGAGAAGTGGCACTGGGCTGGTCATCGGTGAGCTCTTTATAGCTATCAGTCTGAACTAGAGTCGCACAGAGGGTCTTTGGCCTCATGAATCCTTGCTGCTTAGCAAAATGATGCTTAGAAATCCTTGCGACATGAGTATTAGTAAATTTCGTGAGATCTACCTCAGCCGCAGCCGAAGCGCTGATGGAGATGTAGATTAGATCGGGGCCGGACGGGACGGGAGCGCCCCAGCCATCGGGGTCGCTTTCCTAGTGAGGACTAGCTTCGCCGAGCTCGGCGCGCGGCGCAGCGCAACCAATCACAGCACATTCATGGGTATGCATGCTTCATCAGCAGAATCTGAGATACGAGGTTGCGGTGGTTTAGATTCATGCAGACGCAAGCGCTTGAGGCTCTTGCAACTGGAAACTGTCCCTGATTACCAATCCCGCCAGGTTGGAACGGAGGGAAACAACTTTTGGAGTGTTTTAGGAGCCTGTGGCTCGAGATTACTGATAGCAGAGTCATGCCTCAATGCTATAAGAAACTGCTTGACCTCGCAATAATGGATAAGGGGTCCTCGACCTTCCAGAAAGCCCCAGCTGCATATCATTACCCACAATAGAATTCCAAAGAAACGTGTTGAGATGTCTAAGGTAGTTGTTATCACAGGTGTCACGGGCGTCCAGGCAAGTATTCTCCCCGTCAATGAAGCGCATCCAACTTATGGTCACAGGGAGGCTCCGTCGCAAACACATACCTCCAGCTTCCAGAATGGAAGGTCCGCGGAGTCACTCGCAACCCATCATCTCCTAAAGCCAGGGAATTGCAGGCTCGAGGCGTCGAGATCGTCTACGGAGACGTGAACTACCCTGACAGCCTAGAAGCCGCATTCCAGAATGCAACCATCATCTTCGGCGTCACTGACTTCTGGACAATCTTCCAAGACACCGAGAGCATGACTAAGAAGCGACCGGACCAGGATCTCACGGAATATTGTTTTGAAGTAGAGGTCCAGCAGGGGAAGAATCTGGCGGATGTCGCCGCCCGGGTTCCGACGCTAGAACGCTTTGTCTTTAGTTCCATGGCGTCCGCCAACAAGTGGAGCAAAGGAAAATTCCCCAGAGTCTACCATATGGACTCGAAAGCGGTAGCGGTTGACCATATTCGAAGTCTGGCAGGATTGAAAGACCGCTTCTCGCAGATCCAGGCACCGATCTATTTCAACCTTCTTTGGCAATGGGGTCTTCCGACGACACCGAAAAAGGTTGGGTCATCATTTGTCCACAATGACTTAACATAAGTTGACACCCTTCTCTAGCAACCGGACGGCTCCTATCGCATCTCTGGGGTTGGTCCGGCCATCATTCCGGTTCCCTTTGGGGACGTGCAAAACGATTTCGGGCAATGTGTTAAGGCGGTAGCGGATGGACCTCCCGGCTTGAACCTTTTGGCTGTTGGGGAATTTCTGTCATGGGACGAGTTTATCGACATCTGGTGCCAGTCGCAGGGAGTACCAAATGGTGGATACAAAGAGCACACGAATGAGTCCTTCGAAAATCTCCTTCCTGGTGGGCTCGGTCGGGAATTTGGGGAGAACGTGCTTTTCGCGCAGCAGTTCGGGTATGACGGGGGTGATCCCACGGTTGTCCGACCTTCGCAGGTAAGCCAGTTGCGTTGGCCGGGAGCATGAGAACATGACAATGTGCTAACAGAACATAGTTCGGCATCAAGATGACCTCCTTTAAGGAGTACTGCGAGCGAACCGACTTCAGCTCCATTCTCTGAAGCAAGCAGTATGTATTCAGCTAGTTCTGCCATAGGCGTAGCGTCTTTACCTTGAACATGATACTTGCAGTTTCTGGCATCCTGTACAAGGTCTCTGTCCATCACATCTGACTTTTCGCTGGCGACACACGCCGCAGGCATGTGTCATCCCCGTAGTTGAGAATTCATTCTGCGCCTCAAGTGTCGCAGTCGTGTATTTGCAGGTAAGATTATGCTTGACACAGTTCTGACATGATTGCTGCTTGTCACATTTCACTCTTCGTCGGCGGCAATGGAGACAGGGCTGGAGCCTCGTTGTGTAGCGATGGGTACCTCGAGCGTCTGAAAAGGAGGGCGGGGAGTTGAACCGCTGGGCCTCTTCCCAGAGCCTTTCACCGGCATTGTCGCATGCACAGTCTAACCAAGGGAAGGCCTTTAGCTGCGCCCGGAGAGAACGCCAGCTCGATATTAGAGTAAGACTGACGACGGTCGCAAGCTTCTGTGCGAACCACGATCTTTCGGTAGTGTACTGCGCGGCAATGCCACCGATCGTAAGGAGCCAGACTGTAAGCCCATTGTCCGCTTCGATGGTATATTGATCGAATGGAAATTCGTCGCTCAACTCATGGCGTAAAAGCTCCGCGAGCCGGGGAAGTGGCGAGCCGACCGCGGGTATGGGGAAAATAACCCCAACGCTGTAAATGAGCAGGGCAAGCCTGCAGGCTTCGTACCCGGAGTACAATTCTTGATCGTCGTAGTCCGCTCCTGTGGGCAGCGACATGACATGGAAGTGGACTAGATTCCGGATGTCACACAACAAGCTTGTATCATGTGGTGCGTTATCGCCGTTCACATATGCGTGGACCATGCTGGAGTACATGACGAAACCCTGCAACACGCAAGCGAGAGAGAATGGCAGGCCAGCATTTTCAAACTTCTGTACCCCATGGTCCCACCACCCCCCGGACGAACTAAAGTGAAATCGCCAGTCAGAATTGTCATGCCCGCGGTTCGAAAAGAATGGAATCTGGGGCGTGGTCAAGGTCAAAGTGGAGTTCACCAAGGTCCGACTGAGTCCAGGATTAGCGAAACTTCTGCCAAAGCAAGATTTGGGCCTTACTAGAAAATCGCCAAGGATGCTCCCGGAATCTTAATCCTCTGTAGGCCGCCCTTCAGCGCCACGAGCTTGCAAAGACCCGCTTGATGAGACATGTGCGGTACACGGGCCCCGTGAATATTGAGCCATTGTAGGCCTTGTAGCGGTGCATTAAATGGCGAGGAGCCGGTCCAATCTCGACCCTGGAAGGCATGATCCACCGCTTCAGTTAACATTAGAACAGCCAAGATGCTCGCATCTGTTACTGCAGTCGCAGCATGCTGGAGCGCTCTGTTCGCTCTCGTCGCTGCCTCTTGCTGACATAACATTAATAACTGTTTGTTCTCTAGGACCATGGAGGTAGGTGTGCTCTTTTGGTTCACGAGGCAATGTGTGAGCCTATGCGTGACAGCTGAGAATAGTAGAGCATTGAACAGAGCTGGGTTCTCCAGTGAGACGGGCAGCCAAGCATCCAGATAAGGATTCTTGGCTCCCGAACTCGGGATCATTCGAGGCGTCATGATGCTCAGCCCTACAGCCAAGATAAGTGGGGAGTAAACTTTTGGGGATCTGTGATGTGGGATACATACGATACTGCAAGCAATTGCTGACGATGTCCGAGGGCAGTGCGGAAGGATATGCTCGGAAGGGGTCTATTTCACCCCCTATGAAAGCATACATTGTCGAAACGGCAGGAACAACATTATGCGATGAGTCCCATAATTCTTCCACCTCGCCCTCGTGCTCGATGAAGCCATCGTGGTTCTCCATGTGGGTGATCCGTCGGTGGTGGTACAGATCTTGGTACACTACTTCCGCTTGGCGGTCTCTGGCTCGAGATTGCAAGCTTTTATGTGGCTGATGGCTGGAAGACGCTCATGCCCCACGCTAGTCCTTAAGAGCGGCCGGTATAGCCGTTCAGCTGGTGCATAATCCATCTGTAAGCCGGTGCCTTTTTGATCTTCTGTGAAGGATAAATTGTCGGAAATCGTAAAGTAATCCGGTAAGCCAAGCAAGATGCCACGAGTTGGTGAACAAGTGCCTCGTCATTTGAGACAATGTAAGAAAAGCTGTCAAAGGACTCGGAGATAACCAAGCGAAGGAGGATCTGGGCTACGGGAGCCCAAGAATGCCGCATGCGCAGTCAGTCACATGATCGTAGGCGGTGACAGCCTCTGTCTCTTAGTTACGAGGTCCGTTGCGGCAGCCACACCAGGATGTGACCATCACTAAGTGAATTCCTTGTCGAACGTTCGTCGAAATCATCAATCATGAATTTTCAATCACGGGGGATGCTGTGTGGGAAACCTGCGAGGTCTGTGGGCAGCGAGGGCCACGTGTGGCTGCTTGCACCGGCAGTTGTTTTTGTATGGGAAATCTCAGGGTACCTTCCCGATCGGGGATAGAGCGACCGCCCCGCCGTCTTTCCCTTCCAGGGCCTAGCCAGGTAGCTGGTGATTGTGATCTCAACGAAATCTCAGGCGGGGAGCAATTTAGGCAAGAAGACATGTGATCATGATCGAGGTCGAGAAAATGATGTAGCTGGAGTCAACTGCTTGCAGTATCAGCTTTCCAGCTTGGAAGCTTCCTCAGCTCCAGCCTTCGTCGACTCTCAACAAAAACAGCGGCAAGCATGTGATTGCGAGCCCGGACCAACAGTTGACCCGCAATCACATGTCAGGGGCACCACCTGTCAGGTTTCTTGACCAATCGATAGCCGACGATAATAAGACGGAGGTCGGGTGGAACCGCTTGGCCCCCAACCCAACCAGCAAGAGCCAGCAATGCGGAGAGACCAGGCACTGGCCACTGGGTACCGGTCAGGTGACTCGACCAAAGAGGGGGGAAACCAGAGAAGGGAAGGGAAGAGAAGAGGGAAGAGAGAAGAGAGAAAACGGCGGGGATTTCCGCCACCGATGCATGCGCGACAGGGGACAATTTACCGTCATTTGCTACCACACCACCAATAATCCTTGTGTATAAGTAGCTGAAGTTAGTATCAGTACCTGGAGGAAACTTTATGCCATCCATGGCTCAGCATCGGTACCCTGCTGCGATGAACACGTACGGTGCTGGTGAGCCATGGCTATCCTGCTGGCAATACAATCGATGGATCCATGATGATGGATGTTGGGAAGACTAACCCAAACCGGTTATGCCAGGATTCCTCAGTCCCTTCTTCCCTTCTTCCCTTCTTTTCTTCTTCCCTCCACCGCTCGCCAATTTTCTTTCAGTACTTTCAGTACTTAATCAACAACACCACTTTAATCCTCCCTTCTGAGAAGAAAGCTCTTCTTTTATTCCTCCATCAGCCTGCCGGTGAGTCTGCAGTATAATGCAATTCTACCTATGAATGCATCAAGCTGACAACGCATGCCTGCCCAGTCCCTTAGAATAAACCAACCCCCCCCCCCGCGAGCTCCACCTCCCCTCTCGCCTCCTTCCTCCCTCCTCCCCCCTCCCTCTCATGCGCCCACATTCTCTCCCGTTTTAACGAAACCATGCCCTTCCTCGATACCTCGAAAGACCTATCGGCCCTATTCTCTCGCCAAGTCAAAGCGACCCCCGAGGCGGTAGCCCTGGAGGATGACAAGACCACTTTCACATACGCGGAGCTCGATCGCGAGGTCGACTGCCTCTCTCGTCGCCTGCGTACATATGGAGTGAGTCGAGATACTCTGGTGGGCGTGCTGTTGCCAAGAAGTGCCGACTATGTGATTGCCTGTTTGGCAGCCTTGCGTGCCGGGGGCGCCTTTCTCGTACTGGAGCTGGCCTACCCACCGGAGCTGCTGGCGGACGTGATTGAGGACGGTAACCCGGCCGTCGTGATCACTCACCGGGCGGAAGTGGGCAAGATCAAGAGCAATGTGCCATTGATCGTCCTGGATGAGCCCGCCGCCCATGCAAATGGTCACGCGACCGAGCCGGCTCCTCTGCCAGCGGACGATGACCTGGACCGGCTGGCGTTTGTCTCCTACTCATCTGGCACGACGGGCAAGCCCAAGGGTATCGCTAACCCTCACCGAGCTCCAGTGCTTTCGTATGATTTGCGATTCGGGGTTCAGGACCTGCAACCCGGCGACCGTGTGGCCTGCAATGTCTTCTTCATCTGGGAGATTTTGCGGCCTCTGCTGCGGGGAGCCACCGTCGTGACAGTGCCGGACGATGCGAGCTACGATCCTGCAGCATTAGTCGACTTGCTGGCCGCGAGAAAGATTACAGAGACCTTGATGACGCCCACGTTGCTGGCGACCGTGCTGCAGCGTCATCCCCACATTGATGAACGTCTTCCCGAGCTCCGCACGCTGTGGCTGAATGGTGAAGTGGTCACGACGGATCTGGCGCGTCGCGCGATCAAGGCTCTCCCGCACACTCGTCTTCTCAACTGCTACAGTGCATGCGAGACACATGAGATCGCCTGTGGTGATGTTCGGCAGATCCTTGATGAGGAAGCGACATACTGCCCGGTGGGTCCGCCTCTAGATCCAAAGCAGATTTACATTCTGGACGAGAGTGGTCAACCGGTCGATGCGGGAGTCAGTGGGGAGCTCTTCGTAGCCGGCCCACTGCTCGCCCGTGGATACCTCAATTTGCCCGAAACCACCGCCAAAGCGTTCACTCCCAACCGCTTTGATACACAGCCCGGATCCCGCCTCTATCGCACCGGCGATTTGGCCCGGCTGCTGCCCTCTGGATTACTGGAGATTACCGGTCGCGTGGGATCCATGATCAAGCTGCGAGGATATTCCGTGGTTCCTGCCAAGGTCGAAAGCGAGATTGTCAAGAATCTCGCGGTCAGCCACTGTGCAGTTGTCGCTCATGGCGAAGGTTTGGAGCGACAGCTCGTGGCCTATATCGTGCCGGACAGGAACGCCGCCGGTCGGCCGACGGTGGAAATCAACGAGGCCGGGTACAGCCCGGCGGCGCGTCGCATCCTGGCCCAGTCCCTTGCACACTATATGATCCCCGCATTGTGGGTGGAACTGCCTGAACTACCCACTCATGATGTGACGGGCAAGGTGGACCTCAAGCGCTTGCCTACTCCCAAGCCTGAGGTTCCCACTAACGGTAACGGCAAAGCGGCGGACCAAGACCCGATCACTCTGGACCAGGTCGCGGCCTGCTGGGCTGCAGCTCTCAAGACATCCAAGACTCTTCTCACCCCGACGGATGACTTCTTCGACCTAGGAGGTCACTCCTTGTCGCTTGCCGACCTTTCTTCGCGCCTGTCCCGGCACTTTGGCTTCCGGGTCCCGATTGCCCGGCTGGCAGAGAGCACAACCCTGGCTGGCCACTTGGAGACGGTCCGTGCGATCCGCGATGGACACACGGCCGCAGTGCAAGCCGATCTTCCCGCTGTTCTGCGTGCGGACGCTACTCTCGACGATGACATCCGACCCGCGCAGCCTGCCACGATTTGCTCCATTGACGAAGCCAACACCGTCCTTTTGACGGGTGTGACTGGTTTCCTTGGTGCTTTTCTGCTGCACGATTTGCTGGAGAACACCTCCGCACAGATCATTTGTCTGGTGCGGTTCAACGAGCCCGCAAATGATGATCAGCCCGGCGGCGTGGCACGCATTCGTCGGAATCTTCTTGATCTCGGCTTGTGGCGTGATTCCGTGATGGAGCGTGTGGAGATTTTGCCGGGAAACCTTTCTCGCACACGGTTCGGTCTTTCGACCAAGGTGTTCGAGGAGCTGGCTGCTCGTGTCCAGGTGATTGTGCATGCTGCGGCTACCGTTAACCTAGTGTACCCCTATGCCGCCCTGCGTGGGCCCAACGTGGGTGGCACGCGGGAGATCCTCCGTTTGGCGAGCAAGAGTGGCGCCACAGTGCAGTACGTCTCCACGAACGGGGTCCTGCCCGCCTCGGGCGAGAAAGGCTGGCCGGAGGATACGTTGTTGGATGTGGAGGATGTTCCGACGAAGCTGCTCGACGGATACGGACAGACTAAGTGGGTCGCGGAGCAGCTCGTGCTCGAGGCCAGCCGCCGCGGTCTGCCCGTCAAGGTCCACCGTGCCGGCACGATTAGTGGACATAGTGCTACCGGCGCTGCCAACGCATGGGACCTTCTCTCCGCCTTGATTGTGGAATCAATCAAGCTGGGCTACGCCCCTGAAGTTCAAGGCTGGCGCGCAGAGATGACTCCGGTGGACTTCGTTAGCAAGGCCATCGTCCATCTGGCCACTCAGACCCATGCTGAGCAGACGATCTTCCATCTAGGTGACCCCAAGCCCGTCGACACGCGCGATGTGTTCGCTGCTCTGAATGAGCTGGGATACCCCACCAAGCCGCTTGGCTGGGATGAATGGGTTACTTTATGGAACGAGAAGCGCAGTAACGTCAAGGGTGGTGACGGTGGGTTCACCGTGGATATTCTCCGCAGTGGTATGCCTACCGTGGAGTTCCTGCGGGACATTGTCGTTCTGGATAATGCGGCCACTCGACCGTTCCGGACATGCGTGGAACGGCCGAAGGTGGACAAGGCGCTGCTCGAGACCTACACCCGTCACTGGTTTGCCAGAGGATGGCTGTCAAAGCCTCCTGTGCGCCAGCAGGCGCTAAACGGAACCGCGAAGCTGGCCAAAGGTCCGCTTAGCGGCCGTGTAGCTGTTGTCACCGGTGCGTCATCCGGCATTGGTGCCGCAGTGGCTACCGCTCTTGCACGCGAAGGTTGCCATGTTGCGCTTGCCGCTCGTCGTGTGGAAGCTCTCGAATCGTTGCAGAAGCAGCTTGCAACCCACGGAGGCAAGATTATCGCGAAAAAGACGGATGTCACGAACAAGGCACAGGTGGACGCTCTGTTCCACGACACCACCCAGGAGCTTGGCCCCGTCGACATTCTTGTCTCCTGTGCGGGTGTCATGTATTTCACCATGATGGCTAATGTGCAGACGGATGAATGGGAGCGAACGGTAGACGTGAACTGCAAGGGTCTCTTGCACTGCCTGTCGGCTACCGTCCCGGGCATGCTGTCCCGCGGCGCCGGCCACATCGTGGCTATCTCTTCTGATGCCGGCCGCAAGGTGTTCCCCGGCCTGGGCGTGTACTCGGCCAGCAAGTTCTTCGTCGAGGCTACGTTGCAGTCTTTACGTTTGGAGACTGCCGGGACGGGATTGCGTGTCACGAGTGTGCAGCCTGGCAATGTTGCCACGGATCTGTTGGGGATGAGTACGGACACGGAAGCGCTCAAGAAGTATGGCGAGCCGTCGGGGGCGGAGGTTCTGGCTCCGGAGGATATCGCCAATTCGATTGTGTATGCGCTGCGCCAGCCGGCACATGTTTCTGTGAATGAGGTGTTGATCGAGCCCCGGGATGAGCCGATTTAATGGGTCCATATTGATAGACTATAGACATGCATGAGTGAATGTAATGAAGTTTTCTCGTTGCCAATGACCGGTGACATCGGATCACATCAATATCCGGGGATCTATTTTAAGTGATCAGCATTTGTACACTTTCCGTTCCAACTTCAGGTCTCACGATCCGTTCTAATAACCAACGTTTCTACAGTCTCAACATGCAAACATCGTACACCACTCATCGCATTGCCTCCATCATCTTCAAGGGGTCTAGACTCAGCCCCATACTTGAGGAGCCCCGAACCCAACAACCGACACATTCCAATCAACATTCCTTCCAACCACCACGATACATAAGACAACATCCCCCCCGCGTTCTTGACTTCTCCAACCACCTCACATCCACCCCAGCACTCCAGCATAATGCATTTCCAATCCCTAACCACCGCTCTCCTTCTCCCCCTCCTCCTCACCAGCACACACGCAACACCCACCACACCGTCCACAAACCCTGACGAATTCGCCCAACTCAACTGCCCCAACACCACCACCCCAACCGCGACACCCGCCGAGCAACTCGCCGCGTGGGCCGACTTCACCAATCTGATGTACACCGAACACCGCCTCAGCGAAGCCCTCACGCACTACGTCGCAGGGAAATACATCAATCACTCGCCACTCGTGTCCGGCACGGGTGTCGGCGCGACGGCAGCGGAGCTGACGAATCTCGTGCCGGACGTCACCTCGCAGCTGCAGCGGGCGTTCGTCGGGTGGGATGTGGCGGGCAATGCCTTTGGGGTGGCGCATACGCGGGTGATTCCAAACTCGAAGGACAACGATACGAAGGGAGGGGAGTCGGCGCTTGTGGATATTATTCGGATGATCGGGACGTGTATGGTCGAGCATTGGGATGTAGAGCAAGAGGTTGGCTCGGCGGGGGCGGGGGGGAATCCGATTGCTTTCTTCTAGAGGTGTTAATTCGGAGGTGTTACGAGGTAGATGAGTTGGGGGTGGATGGGGAGGTGTTTGGGGTTGAGGTTGATGCTATATGTTGGGTTGGGTGTCTTGCTGGATTGGGCTCGGGGCTGTATATGATACACGTGTATACTGGATAAGGTGCAGTGACAATTGAGAGTAATGTTTGACATGTTCACTCTGTATATGGCATACAATGCTTGGGTAGATTACCAGTTAGCTGTTTACTCTATTATCTTATTCTATTTTTCCTTGTCGATGTGATTTCTGGTTCTGGTAACTTATATATAACACTGGATATAGACCCCGTGAGCATGTAAAGTGCATGAACCTTGGTATTATCCAGAGAACTTCAACACGGATTCTAAGTATTCCGACACTATTAGCGAGTTTACGGCCGACAATATACCTTTGTATAGATTGCATGTTTTGTTATATTGATTGAGCACTTGGGGTACATGAACAAGTAGTTAAATGCTAAGTAACTTGAGAACCATTGAAAGAGCCCTGTGATCTGTGTACAATCAAGTCAACAGATCAACATGTAAGATTGTTGTCGCTTCTTACCGAATATACTTCTACACTGGCTGTGAATTGAGATACAGCCAGCAAATTGATGTGCACTTTACTCACAGGCTGTTGTGCTTGTTAGCCGGTCTTGTCCGATCGGCCCAAATAAGAGTCGGACTTAAGCTAGGGTACCGGCAGCGCACCCGACATCGGACCAAACCATCGGCTACGAGATCGGAGATCGGACATCTGCCGTCCACCCCGCGTATAGTAACATCAACATCGGACCCTGGGTTAGGGCTCCCCGCAGCACGTCTGGGGAAGCAGTGTCCGGAAATGAAGATAAGATGCAAGTTCTCCCACACAATCCATCACTCCCTCCTCCAGACAAACCACAACACACACAACCATCAACATGACCTCTCAACCTCGCCTCAAGCTCGCCCTTATCGGCCTTGGCCGTCTGGGAGCCATCCGCGCCGAAATCCTGGCTTTTAAGCAGCCTCGCATCGAGCTCGTCGCCGCCTGCGACACGAAACCCGGGGCTGACGAATGGGCGGCGGCCAATCTGCCCGCCTCCGTGAAGTTCTTCGCCGATCCAGAGGACTGCATGAAGAATAGCGATGCCGAGGCCGTCCTGATTTCGACGGCGACCGCTACCCACGCGCCTTTGATTATCAAGGGTCTCGATCTGGGTCTGGTGAGTTCTAATACTCTGTGTCCATTGCAAACTGGAGTAGAGACTGACACACTTGTCCAGCATGTCATGTGCGAGAAGCCGATCTCGGTCGATGTGATCACCACCGAGGAGGTCCTCGCCAAGGCTGCTTCTAAGCCTCACCTTAAATTCCTGGTTCCCTTCTGTAGACGATGTGAGTGGACTCTAGCCTCCTGTGCTGTGGCAACTAGTGTCTAAGGCTGAGCTGACCCGCGCTAGATGATGAGTCGTACCGTCAGGTGAAGCAGATGGTCCAGGATGGCGCACTCGGAGACGTTCACGCAGTCGAGAGCTCTTGCCTCGACCAGCAGGATCCTACAGGTGAGCTGCCCCAAGCTCCAATACCCGTATTCCAGTAAGCCCATTGACTAACCCACCGTGTCTCAGGCTTCTTCGTGCGCTTCTCCGAGCAATCCGGAGGCATCTTCGTCGACATGGGTGTTCACGATGTCCGTCCCCTCCCCCCAAGATCCCCTTTTTACACCCCATACTAACCCTATTCCTCCAGATCGACATTGGCCGCTACTATCTGGACGTAAAGTCCGGCCTCACCAACCCCAAGAAGCAAGTCAACCGGGTCGTCGCCGTCGGCCAACAAGCTGTCTACAGCGAGCTATCCCAGTACGGCGACGCCGACAACGGTTGGGGAATGGTAGAGTTCGCGAACGGCAAGATCCTGACCTTCCACCTGGGCCGGACACTCACCAACGGGTTCGAGGGGATGACGCGCGTGTGCGGCACCATGGCGCACTCGGTGATCAACGCCAACTCCACCATCAACCGTGTCGAGGTGCGCGACGCCCACGGCGTGCGCACCGCCACCACCCCGGACGCCTTCGTGCTGTACGACAAGTCCTTCCTCAAGGATCTAGAGGAGTTCGCTACGGCCTGCCTCGATGGCGCACCGTTGACCTGCGCACCCGAGGATGCGTACGAGGCCGCCAAGATTGCCACGGCGCTGCAGTTCTCGTTCCGCCACAGCGTGCCCGTGTACTTCGATGATGAGGGGTTGGCGATTTTGGATGCGGGTAAGAAGGCGTGATTTCTGCGAAAGGATTGTAGTGGATTGGGTTTATTGGGATAGCATTTCGCATGTTCGTTTCTTTCTTAGGAGTGGTAGACGTATAGACCTGTGGGTTACGAATTAAAAATATGTGCACGATATTTCCATTCTGTTCGAGGCACTTAGAACTCTGGGAGTCGATCCCATAGAGTTGATGTCTCTAGCCCTAGTTCTAGCACTAGAGTTAAAACATCTCAAAACGAGATCGCTTTATTGAAGGTTGGGCTTGGTTGTACGTGTCCAGGAAATTTCTTCCATGCCGCTAAAAGGCCCGAGCGAGACAGTTCCGACATCAGAGGGAGAACCACGGGAATATCCAAAGTTTCATAGTTGTTGATATTCAAATCTGAAGCCTTTCCTCTTTGACCTCACATGCCACTCACCATTCCCCTATCTATCAATCTATCGTACGAAGTAAGTGCTACCTCGTCTTCTCTTCCATCGATACATTTGAATTCAGCTTGATTCATACAGGTGTTTTCTACACAGTTCCAGAAACAAAAAACACAGATTGAGTGATTAATAAGCTATACACGTCTATTTACATATTCGCTATTTGATTACGACGTGGAAGAGTAAGCGAGAGAGTTGGGAAAAGTGCACCTCACCCTATCCGGAGGATGCTAATTCACCCAAGAGGCATATGCAGGTCAGTAGCAGCTACATAATACAAACCAGTGCACCCCGTAGGGCCTGGCACGACCCAACTAGCCCAGCGGTATACTCCCCAATAAATCCTGCAGAAGCATCGGATCCCAGAAGTCCTGCAACTACATTGATACAATACACGTTAGCCTTCGCAGACCGCAGACAACGGATAATGGAAAGGAATATCCCACCAGCTCATTAGTCGAACCCGGCGTCACCATCGGCAACGACGAGCCCGGCATAATCATCGAACTATCACCCTGCAGCATGCCAAAAGGATGGTGAAGGTCATTTGGCGACGGATTAGAGCCTACGTCAATACCATGCGGCGAATCGGTGGGCGTCTCATCCGCCAGCTGGATCGTCGTCCGGATCGTCTGGCGGCCCTGACCCGCCCGCTCGATCAGTCGCGTCCGCCAGCCCAGCAGCTCGACGTCCTCGCTGTCCTCCCGGTCCTCCCGCCGGACCGCATCATTCGGAGCCTCTGGCTGCGCCGACGCGGACGCGATTTTGGCCGACGCCCGCGCGCGGAGCTTCATTAGCCACTGCAGATTCCGACCGTAGCGGGGGGTGTTGGCGCCGTGTTGGATCAAGGAGGTGAAGAGGTTGATCGCGGCGTCTAATTGGGTTAGGGCGAAGGTGGCCATGGGATTTCTGGGGTCGCGCAGCACGAGGGTTCCCAGGCAGAGGGCGGAGCCGAAGACGTGATACTAGAATAGAAAAGCGGTTGTGAGAAAAGTTCTTCTGGCACGGCAAAACTCGGATGGATGTGCATACCCAGAAGTTCCATTGCCTGGTGCTGACCGCCGGGAAGCGGGTGTGAATGTCGTCGACGATTGCGATAATGATCTGTATGCGTCAGCTCGAGACTATTGCTTGTGAGAGGGGCATCGAAGACGGAAGGGCTCACGGCGCAACGCTCTATGACCGTCAAGAACGAAGGGGCGTATACGGATTTCATCCGGTCGTTGATATCGTACAGTGCTTTCGCATAATATGGTCGATGGAGGTTGATGATCGTCTCTGAAATGTTGAGCGCTAGATTCATTTGCTACCAAGTATTCTGTCAGAGAATCGAATTGGCTTGGCACAGAGAAGAGCCGAACCTGAAAAGAAATGGTCATCGACCTGCGGGATGGTTCGGGCGATGCCTCCGTTGCCGCGTCGACGTGAGGGTAGCGAGAGGGCATTGACAGGAACGCGGCTCGACACCGAAGGGAGAACGGCAGATTGCGCTCGAATTCGCCGCTACAGGGCGTCAGTTTGCAAAGAAGATTGTGACTTGGGGGGTACATACAGTCTAATGTCTAGGTCGGTGACAGCAGAGTAGGGTGGTTTGTGCACCTTCATCGCCATATGGAGAATTCTGCGGTCTAATCAGCCGTTACGCATCTCCGGAATGACATGGGGAAAACACACTCGGACGAAATCTGGGACAGCTCAAATCGAAGGATCGAGTAGCTCTTTTCGCCGGTTGTGTTCGCCGGCTCGGAAGGAAATGCGACGTCGCAATGCTCCGGATTGATAGCGCATCTGCCTGAAATTAGACATGTCGCAAAGCCTGACCGGGGATCCATACGGCCTTGAGAAGCAATGTGCTTGGAAGGTGTCGGCGGCGTTCAGCTCCCAGAACACCTTGCGTCTTTCTTCAATCACATCCTGCGGAAGATTCCAGCGGGCACCGTCCCGATGCATACCCATCTAGACAAAAACCAAATCTCCATCAGTGGTGAACTTCACTGGGACAGTCGTGCTTACCGCTTGAACTAACCGCATGACCAGACCCCAGAGCGGCCAGGCATTGTCACCTCGACCCCCTTTATCTAAATGTCTAGACCAACGTCAGCGATTGGGGTCAAACTGCGGAGCCTCTCAGTAACGTACAAATGCAGATGCGCCATCAGATGCTGCTGATTGTTAGCGGTGAAGTGTTAGGGACAAGCTCAAGACTCACTAAAGTTTGCAGTCCGGCGACCATGTTGTTGGACAGGAAGCGCCCTTTTACCAAAGCCAACTCCGAGAGATGCAGCCAGTCCTCAGCCGATGGATCATAGTTAGGCATTTCAATGTTGAACAAGGTGCCTTGAGCCAGAACGATGAACACCAGCGCAATCTCCTGCGGATTGACCCGTGGAGACACGGACGCCCCCTCCGCAAACTTATAGACGCGGTCGAATGTCTTCTGGAAACTGGCCTTGGGAGCAACATCATGGCTGAATCGTTGTCAGAGTTACCTCATAAAGCCCGTCAATCACACTCACTGCCAAGCACAATAGCGATAGTACGATCCCACCAATGTCTCCGCCTCCTCCTTTGCTGGGAGGCGGGAAAGCAGCTCCCGAGTGCTGACGTGAGAGGCTGCCGCATTGAACGGAAAGGCGATGGGAGTGGTACCGGGAGTCAAGCGACAAGGCTGGGTTGGAACCGAATCTTGGATCTTGGGGGAAGGAGCGCGAGTCACCGGGAGGCTGTCCGATGCGTCTTGGGTTTCCGACTACGTGTATACATATCTCAATGGCTGTGAACGAGGCTCCAGCAGAGATAACCTACCTCTTTCAACCATTCACTGCCGGCCGTCGGGCCCAGGTACTTGGACCGACCTCCTTTACCCAACATCAACGTGCCGTAGGAGCCGTTCGGTTCGGCCACGCCAAGGGGTTGTGGGACGGGATTCTGGTAGCCACTGTTCCTTCGATCGCTGGGCCCAGATAGATTAATTCGGCCTGAAGCAGCTGAAGAGGATTCTTGCAAAGGGTCGGACTGTAGCGCGTGGGCTAGAAGGGCGAGTTGTTCAAAGTCATCCCGTCTGTTGCCGTTATGCGGTGGTTGCTGTGAGTTGCGGCCTGAATGGTCGGCGGATGCCTGCTCTGCGGTAGTGTTTTGGGCCTGACCGTGATGTTGTGAAGTATCATGTTGAGATGGCGTGTCCCAGGTGTGTATGGATGGATGAGCCAAGCTAGGGGTGTCGGGTGAACGGGGTGCATTGTCTTCCTGGGGAGGGGGATGTTCAGCTTGTGCAGGACCCTTGCGCTGCTTTCTGAATGTATCAGATCCTCTGCCATAGCATCTAATTAGTATTATGCAGGCATGCATCAGCACATGGACCGTGAACAAACCGGGATGGTGTAGTGTCGGCTGCACCTGGGTTACAGAATGAGGTCCGGCGTCGGCGGACACAGTTTGAGCACGGCACTGCAATGTTCCTTCTTTCAGCCGGTGGGCACGGTCTCCATACGTCAAACTCAAGTTACTGACACTGCCGATCACATTTCATCTTCAGCCGGCGACATTCTGCAAGGGTTATTGGAAACCTTTCTATACGTTTGACCGTCACATTCTACGAGGAAAGCAGCACTGACCTGCACAGCTGAGGGATGGGCGCTGTCTTCGCTGCTTTTTGGTCGGCCTGGGATCGTCATCGGCCTCATGGTTGACTCTTCCCAATGGTTGGGAGCGGTCCGATCCTGGGTTGTTGGTCATCATGCCATATGAATCGGGTTGCATGGAAGAAATGACAGCGGGGTGTTGTCGACGACGCGGAAGCCGAGGGGGGGATCGGAGAGGCGAGAAATATCCCCGGTCATGTGACACCGGCAAGATACGAGAGATTATCTCCGATCATCGATTCCCGATTGCTGTATCTCCGGTCGCAAGATGGAAATGGCCCGATCTACCCGAGAGACGAGTCTCTTTGAAAAAGGTATAGAAGACGCGACTGGAGAAGCAAAAAATTGAGCTCGACAAACAAACATCACGTCCTTGCTGATTAGACTTGCTTTGAATTATTGTTTCAATTGTTCCCTTTGTTCAACAAGCAAAATGGTTCTCAAAGTTCAAGAGTCGAGCCTGGACAACCAAGTAAACCAGGTCAGCCTGACCGACCTCAAGGCCCAGGTCGTGGTCAGCGAGCTGGATACTCCCTCCTCCAAGCCTCCTGTCGACGACAACTACATGTACGAATTTAAGTACAACCACCCTCTTCCCACCTCAGACGTTCTGGGAGTTGAGATCCCCTGCGACTGCGACGCTCAGAAGGAGGCAAGGGCGATTGTCGCCCGCCTTTCCGAGAGCATGGGAGCTGGCGATGCGCAAGCATTCACCGATCTCTTCCTCCCATATGGTAGGTCTTACTTTGTGCTCACATACGGCATGCATGCATGCAACCAACTGACATGACTTTCCCTCAATACAGGTGTCTGGCGCGACAAGCTGTCCTTCACCTGGGACTACCGCACGTTCAACTTCCACCCCGCCATCCTGAAGGCTGCCCAGGACCTTTTCCCAACCACGAAAGCCACCAACTTCAAGTTCCTTAGTCCCGCTCCCGCGGTTGCGCGCCCGTACCCCGATTTTGCCCAGCTACAGTTTGTTGTGTCATTTGAGACTGAAGATGTGAATGCTTCAGCAGTGATCAATGCCGTTCTCACAAAGGAGGGGTGGAAGATCTACACCATGCACACTGTGACCGAGAAATTAAAGCAGTTCCCAGAAGTGCCCCCGGCCGACGGGCATATGACCGGCCCTATTAGCTGGGAGAAGCAGCGGGCCGCAGAAGTAAAGGCTGCCACTCCGGAGGTTCTGATTATTGGTGGTGGACAGAAGTGAGCAATTCCCTTCTCCATCCCTACAATGCAAGTGCTGACGCCCTTACCCCACAACAGTGGTCTCGCGCTGGCCGCCCGATGCAAGGCACTGGGCATGGACAGTCTGATCATCGAGCGCGGCGACGAAATCGGAGACGTCTGGAAGAAGCGCTATGAGTACCTCTCGCTGCACTTCCCTCACTGGGCTGACGACCTGCCCTACTTCCCCTACCCTAAGCTCTGGCCCACGTACACTCCCGCCCAGAAACAAGGCATGTACATGCAGTGGTACGCCGAGGCGCTGGAGCTGAACGTCTGGACCAAGTCGGAGGTAGTCAAGGCTGAGCAAGACAATCAGAACCGGTGGACGGTTACAATCAATAAGGAAGGCTGGGAGACTCGCGAACTGCACCCCAAGCAGGTCATCATGGCCACCTCACTGTGCGGCGTACCTATGACCCCCCAGGTCCCCGGTATGGCTGACTTTAAGGGCGTTATCCGCCACTCGACCGCGCACGACAGCGCACGGGATTTTGTCGGGAAGAAGGTCTGTGTGGTAGGCACCTCCTCCTCCGGATTCGACACAGCCTTTGACTGCTCGCGCCGTGGCATCGATGTCACCCTCCTACAGCGGTCCCCCACCTACATCATGTCCCTCACCCACTCCGTGCCCCGCGCAATCGGCAACTACGGCCCCGATGCCGAGGGCAACCGCCCCAACCAGGAGGAACAGGACCGCTTTTTCTTCGCGACCCCCACGGGCCCCGCAGAGGAGCTGGCCCGCCGCAACGCCAAGGTGCTGGAGGACCTCGACCGTCCGCTGCTGGATGCGCTGCAGGCGCGGGGGTTGCGCACCTGGCGCGGTCAGCGCGGCACCGGCGGCTCCACGCTGGGCCAGACGCGCAATGGAGGCTTCTACTTCGACGCGGGTGCGTGCGAGCACATCATCAATGGCAAGATCAAGGTGGAGCCGGGCTACATCGAGCGCTTCACGGAGGACAAGGTAATCCTCAGCGACGGCCGCGAGCGCGAGTTCGACCTGGTCGTCTTCGCCACCGGCTTTTCCAACACCATCGACTCCGTGCGGGCCACGCTGGGCGACAAGATCGCCAGCCAGTGCGGGCCCATCTGGGGCATCGACGAGGAGGGCGAGTTCAAGACTGCCTACCGGGAGACCGGGGTGCCCAACCTCTGGCTCATGGTCGGCTACCTACCCTACACCCGCTTCCATTCGAAGCTCATGGCGATGCGCATTAAGGCGCTGATGGAGGGGGTCTCCCCCGCGCCGTACAAGGCTTAGACTTAGACTAGTGTGCTTTTTTGGGTTGTGTGTACATAAGTATGGATTATTCTCATGATTACGAACTTTTCCTGCAATGCGTTGTTAGTCAATGTCAGATGTCTTGATATTATTTCTCCCAGTGCAATATTGTAAAGTAGAAGTCTTTGAGAAGAGTGTGTGTCCGAAGCTAGTCTAGACATATCTCATGTCATAGACCAAGTTCCATTCGAAACACTCAAAATTGCTTCAGGATTCACTATGTAGTTCAATCTCACTGCGGGTAAGGCTGAAATAGCGCAGGTTATGTCGTGTCCATGATACAGCAACGAGCTGCCGCAAAGGGTTCCTGTACCCAAGTTTTAAAAAGTCCCTTGATTGAGCTACCCTGAAACGAGCTCATGATCTCAAGGGCGGAAGGTATTACCATCAAAATTCGGACTTACCAGTCTTTATATCATGTGCATATACCTAACCGTTATCAATAACACACCCGGTCGGGGCATAATTTCAACCTGTGCCAAATTGTCTCCGGATTCCCCCGAGCTAAACATCCGCACGAGACCTATATTCTGATCAAATGGAATTTATGCATTTGGAGAATGTGAGACCCTCCAATTTATATATATATACGAGGTAGAGAGGTACGGCGCTTCGCCAAGTGCGAACAGGCAAACTACGGACTCAGGTCTTTTATTATAAGTAATATATTTTGTGAATGGGCAACAAGAATATCTCATTTTAGTTCTGTACAGCCTATCACCAAAGACTCGCTTTCTAACTCATAAATCTATACGGCATGATCTCACCAACGGCATCACTGCGCCTTGACCGGACCGTACCAGTCCGCAAAGCCCAGGTCGAACCCCCACAGCGGCGTGTTCAGCCGCTGGGCCTTGCCCTTGGCCGCTAGCCCATCGAGCACGGCCAAATCCTCCTCAGAGAGCGCAATGACCTCACGGTTGCTGGTGATACGCTTCTCAGTCACCGACTTGGGCAGCACCACCACGCCCTTGTTGACGTGGTAGCTGATGAGGATCGTGGCGGCCGAGACGCCGTTCTTGTCCGCGATCTGCTGAATCTCGGGGTCGGACATGATAGGGGCACCTGACCACACATGTTAGCGACTTTTGATTGACTATGCGCTCTGGCGGTGCGAAACTCACCAGTGGAGCCCAGAGGCGAGTACGCCTCCAGAAGAATGCCAAGCTTCTCGCAGTACTCGCGGAGTTCATGCTGCGGCAGGAACGGGTGCAGCTCGACTTGGTTGATAGCCGGCACGACCGTCCACTTCTTGCGCAGCTCCTCGAGGTAGGGGATGGACCAGTTGGCCACACCGATGGCCTTGACCTTGCCGGATCGATACACCTCCTCCATCTGGCGCCAGGTCTCGTTCTGGTCCCAAGACCGGTCCACCGAGCGGGTACCGTCTGGGTTCACTGGAAGAAGCTCGCTGGTTTCGTTCTGTACGCGAATGAGGTTAGCCCATGGAGAGGCTAGGGATAGGGACCAGGAGGACTGACCGGAACAAGCCGAACAGGCCAGTGCACCAGCTGATAGCAACGTGGGTCAGCCCTGATACTATACAAGGTATCACGCGAGTGTCACGTGTTGGACAAGACCTACGTAGAGATCGAGGTAGTCGGTGCCCAGTGCGTCCAGAGTCTTCTGCAGACCCTCCTTGACGTTGGGGTGGTGGGTGTTCCAGAGCTTGCTGGTGATGAAGATCTCCTCACGGGGCACGCCGCTGTCTCTGATACCCTGACCGACTTCGTTCTCGTTGCCTACGTTATAGGCATTAGTCTAGTCATGGAAGGGGTGGAATGGCCCATCAATGTAGTTGAGCTCACCGTAAATCCTGGAGCATGTTAGCGGGGGAAAACTTGACAGCGGGAGACAACAAGACTCACAATGCTGCGTCAATGTGACGGTATCCATTCTCGAGGGCGAAAGCCACCGCCTTAGCCACCTCTCCGGGCTCGGATTTCCAGGTTCCTACACAATGAAACCCCAGTGTTAGCAAGTACTGTACCGTACCACGACAGTCCACAGACATACGCACGTACCGAGACCGACGGCGGGAATTAGGGCGCCCGTGTTGAGCTTGAAGTGAGTAGAGAGAACCATGGTGATATTGCTATTTTGGTTTGTGAGAAGATACAATAAAGTACATGCAAAGTAGCGCTGCAGGGACCGCCTCTAAAAAGGCACTGCGCTGTGAATGCATTCGGAGATAGTCAGCGAGGGGTCGGAGATTGGCTTAACCGCCATCGGGTTGATTTCGACCTCGGTAAGTGCTTATGTCCGGCCCTGGCGATGAGCTCCGGTATGGCGTCAGACTGGGTTTGTTAATCGTCCCTGTCCGGCTCTGTGATCGTAATCTAGAGTAATATTACCAAATGATAGGACGATGTATAGTATTGTGTAGGTGGGAGCAGCCACCCACAAAAGAGAAGTCTCGGCTTCAATCGATATGTGACCTTAGTCAACAAGAGTACCCCATTTGATCATTGATGTCTAATGTTCATTGTCCTGCTGATGCAGAAATTCACCTTGAACTGGAATGTGAAGCATGAGGATAGTTGTTAGGGAGCAACTTATATATCAGATTTCAGTCATAAAAATGGTCATGACAATCTATATTATATTCTAAAGTACCATTAATAGATAGTGATGTCCAGCCAGGGCTTGTCCCATAACTTCTATAGCCAGACAGCATGTTTGATGCCACTCTCCAATCCCTCATTCAACCCAGCCACCAGGGTCCACACATCGCCTCGATCCCCGCCAATCTCGTAGACCTCGACACCACCCCCCTCCTGCCCAACCGCCACGACGTACCGGCCATCGTCGCTGACCCGCATCCCACGGATGACATCGAGCTTGGTGCGCACGTGCTTGATCGCCTTGACACTCCTGCCGTCGTCAGAGAGCAAGATAATGGCAATCGCATCGCCGGGCGGGAGCTGCTGCGGCACGCTCTGGAGATACGGTTCGCGCCGCGCAATGTGCCTCTCCCACCGATTACTGACATAGAGGACGTTGGGAATCGAAGGATGCCGGCAGATCTCGGAAGAGTCCATCATGAACTGATGGTCGGGGTGGACTTCCGGGGGAATGATGTTGGGAGCGAAGCCAGCGATGGGCGGGATGGCTTCGGCGGGGCCATCGGAGAGGTCGAAGGCGAGGACGGTGTGTGAGAGTTCTCCGATGACGTATATGATTCTCTCTGGCAAGCTTCCGTCAGCCAACCTAGCTCGGTGCTATGAAGCAATTGAAAGCTACAAACCATCCGGACTCAACACGGCATGTCGAGCCCCTGTTCCGGGGGGACACTGCAGCCAGCCGCAGATATCCAGCTTCTGCGTCCCCTCGCGCCGGAGGAGCCACACTCGGTCGGATCCCAGGTCCGGAGCGTAGAGCAAGCCACGTTGGTCTTCAAGGATCTGATGGACATGGCATTGTCGCTGTCGGCCTTGATTCGGGCCGTGTCCCGCGGCCCGGTAGGGGAATTCTGGGATGATCTCGATTCGGGGGACGTCTTCAAGCAGTAGCGTGCCGGACTTGGTGACTGAAATGGGGTAAAGAGCAATGGAACCTCCTAGATACTGTTTAGTATGTATATATCAGTATCCGCCGGATGTGAAAGTGGGAGGAGTTGGATAGACTAACTGTGGCAAGTGCCAGCGCAGATTTGTTGCGTAGTGTGAGGACTATACCCGAGTGCGGTTACCATCATTCATGTTGCTCAAAAGAAACAATGTAATGTTTGAGAAGACTCACAGTGACCCGGTGCTCCCAGGGTCGGCTGCCGACTGCTGATCTTGCAAGCCTTGTGTGCATGATCTACTTCGAAGCTGTAAAGAAGACCGACGTCATCGCCCTCGGACAGCCCAACTAGTTGGTCGACGCTGCCCTGTGAAACTACGGGTTCAATCCAGGAAGCATTGTCAGGGGCGGCGTAGTTCGCGAGGATGCTCAGCTTCTTCTTGTCGAGATCGAGTGCGAGCGTGGTGAAGTCGGCTCGGTCGCCTGATAACAAAAGTTTGTAATGCATGGTGTTTCTAACAGGAGTGAGAGAAGCGAGACAGATTCAACTGCTCCTCAAAGTCAATCTGATAGCAACCTTGATACTAGATTCATTCTGTCCCCATTAAATTTCCTGCTCGAGTGAATGGAGGGAGGGCCACGCGTGCCCTAATCTCCGATGACCGATGGTCACGTGCACCGGGCGATGAGACTGTGACTGCCATCAGTACCATCAGATTATCTCCGATATCAGATTTGCTCCGATCCGATGTCATTGGGGCACAGCCTACAAGCCTGCCTATGGTTTGGATCTACTATGCAATACTCCGGAGAAGCAGATGTATATCTTCTCATAGGTAAGCCCACAAGGTCCACCCTGAATGACATGCGGAGACAGACTCCACAAATCTCACAGCAGGCACAAGAGACGAACGTCGTTCCCTCGTGTGTCCAAAGTCATTTTTCTCGTCTACGCCAGGCTTCATCTGATGTGTGCATATTGGTGAATACGAGGGTCATATTAGTCCCGCATCTTGCCTATGCTGGTAGGAAAGGATGGACAAAGAGACGGAACTCTAACTGCTTTGTGATCCACAGTGGTGAGGCAAGGGAACCAGCATGCTAATGCTTCCGAGCCGTCGTTCATAACGAATGGTTGAAGAAGCTGTAAAGATGCGGTGTATCACTACTTGATAAGTCCTTTTGTCGAGTTCTATCTTTGAATATCCACAACGCCCCTCGTAGGGGGTTACATGATGCAGATGACATGTTGCAACTATCATCGTCAGTGATATGTGCACCCATACCCATCCAGTTTCCCCGTAGAATATAGATCCATACTCCGGTCACCCGGCAGCTGGTCGGAGCAGGAATCTTCCAGTCGGACCAAGATTCTTTCAGTATGCACAGTATGCACCACCAAACTGGACGGGCGACGGGGCTAACCCCCACGCCCAGTAGCCCGAGGTCAGCGCCCAAGTGAGATGTCCGACGGGCCGTGTCGATACCGTCATTGAACCCGACCACAGTCCTGCATATCTGATTGGCGTAGCAAGTCCCCAGTGATAACCCGTCTGGAGAATCCCGGGCGGGCCCGGGGTAACCCCAGCAAGATACGAAGTGGTTCCCCCCCCCACCCCCACGGGGTTACTTAAAGTAACCACGTTCCTGCCCTCTTCAACCTCCGAAATTAAACCAGGCCACTATCTTAAGAGGCATGAATCATCATTCGAAGGACTCAATGCAGCTACGAGCCAAGGGAGACGACTCCACAACGGTGGAGCACGATGAGCAGGGTACCATCCTTGACGTTGACGCCCTCAACGTGGAGGAACCTTCTTACGGTCCGGACGGTATCCGAGGGCTATTCAGCTCAGGTTATGTCCTCGGAGCCGCCTTCCTTGCCTCGCTGGGCGGCTTCAGTTTTGGATATGACCAGGGTGTCATCTCCGTGATCAACGTCATGCCGCAATTCCACGCGGCCATCCCGGGCTCGGCCAGTGAATTCGGCAAGGGCTTCATGACCGGCATGCTGCTCCTCGGCGCCTTCGTGGGCTGTATCTTCATGCCGTATCTGGCGGATAAGATCTCCCGCAAGTGGGCGCTAACGGTGGTCGTGGTGATTTTCGACATCGGGGCGATTATCCAGACATCCGCCCAGAGCTATGGGATGTTGGTCGCAGGGAGGGCGATTGGTGGGATTGGAGTTGGCACGCTGGCTATGGTACGTACATTATGAGTATCTTTGGAGCCCCTATACTGGTTTCACCAGATTGCTAACGGTTGGACATCTTCCAGGGCGCACCGCTGTATATCTCAGAAATCTCGCCGCCCAACCTACGTGGAACCCTATTGGTTCTGGAATCCATCTGCCTCGTGTCTGGCTCAGTCATTGCGTATTGGATCACATTCGGGATGAGACTGGTGGACAGCGAAGCGTCATTCCGTCTGCCCTTTGGCCTGCAGATGGTCAGCGCCACACTTCTCGGAGTTGGCATCCATTTCTTCCCCTACTCCCCGCGGTGGCTGGCTCTCGTCGACCGTCCGGAGGACTGCCTCAAGAGTCTAAGCAAGCTGCGTGGTCTGCCCACGAGCGACTCAAAAGTCCAGGCGGAGTTCCGAGCTGTCATGACGGAGATACGGATCCAAAAGCTCACCGAAGAACGCTTGCGTCCCGGGGTAACAGGCCTCAAGCGAGAAGCTTCCCTCTGGATGAGTCTCGTTAACCGTCGCACGTGGAAACGCACCGCCGTGGGCGTGGGTGCGGGCTTCTTTCAACAATTTTCTGGAGTCAATGCGTTTATTTATTATTCTCCGACGCTTTTCACGTCAATCGGCCAGACGGGTGAGATGTCGTTGATCTTAGCGGGGGTCTTCAATTGCCTGCAGCTCCTCACCGTACTGGTCTGCTTCGTGACCATCGACAAGATCGGTCGGCGTCCCCTGGCGATCCTCGGGGGCCTTGGAATGGGCATCTGCTACATCATCATCGCAGTCCTGACGGCGGTCTACGGGCCGGACTGGTCCAACAAGGCGGCGGGGTGGGCGTGCGTGGGGATGGCCTTCCTGTTCATCCTCATCTATGGAAACACCTACTCGCCTCTCGGCTGGGCCCTGCCGTCCGAGGTCTTCCCGACGGCCCTGCGTTCCAAGGGCGTCGCGCTGTCGACCTGTGTGAATTGGCTGTCTAACTTCGTGGTGGGGATTGTGACTCCGTCGATGATCGCGAATATTCCTTACGGGACCTATATCTTCTTTGCGGCATTTTGTATTCTTGCGGGGGTGTGGGCATTCTTGCTCGTGCCTGAGACGAGCGGGAAGACGCTGGAGCAAATCGACGAGATGTTTGGGGATGGTGGTAGTCGCGCGGAGAATGATGTTACAAGAGAGGCTGCTTTAAAAGTGGACTTTGGTGGCGCAAGCTCTGAGGTCTGACTCAATAGAAGTGTAGTATACTAGGTAGTTAGAGAAAACATTACATAAAACACATCAAACATTTCGGGATACCTCTCGACTACCGATCCCAGACTTGGTGATTCTCCCCGATTCTTTAAGCCTGCATGATCAGATTATGGGCGTGTTTCGGAGAGAAACTAGTTGATTGTAAACATGTTTGTATCCTGGAATTGATCTCGGAGGTGGCTGTCAGACCAGTATTCCACCCCTACCAACCTACAACGTCCTGGACCCCGGTCAAGTCTGACCCTTCAGGCTATCACATTACCAGAGACGCAGGATGTTGGCGGTGTGTGCCAATTGAATGAAAATTCCTGTGCGTAGCCGCAGCATAAAATCCAGCAGCCTGAACTCTGACAGCACGTCAGCTTTCACACAACGGTCGCTGTGATTGGCTCGAGCGTCTATCGATCGGACGTTGGCCTGAGGGCCCAGGCAAAGATTACACTAGTCCCAAATAGGACCAGCGCAAGCAAGCCAGCCAATGAAGACAGCTGCTGCTGCTCGTATACTTCCCAGGATCGCCGCCCTCAGATCGGGCTGAGTGCAACATCTATATTTGCAACCAAGGATCAAGGCTGCCTAGATGAGCCTCATCCTGGACAGATCTTGGACAAATACTCGAAGAAAACAAAGCATATATAAGAGGCAATGGCCGAAGAAAAGAGAGTAGTCAAGCAATTTGACCATTGTCACATCAATGAGCACAACCACATCCATTGCCACGGCCACCGGTGCCCTAACCTCCGCGACCTCCACCGAAACATGCACCCACCCCCAGCCTGGCAAAAATGGCTATCTGCCGCCAGAAGCATGCGACGCAATCTTGATGTACGTGCCGTCGTTTGCAGCAGCCATACTCTTCTGTGTCTTCTTCGGCTTCACCACCATCTGCCACCTCGTACAAGCGGTTATCTACAAGAAGGTATTCCTTTGCGTGTATCCCTCTCCGCCCCTCAACCCTGCTAACAATCCCCAGAGATACGCCTGGGTAGTAGTCATGGGCGCCCTTTGGGAGCTCCTAGCCTTCATCTTCCGCGCCCTCCTCACGCGTAAACAAAACAGCGACATCTACGACACCATGTACACAATCTTCTTTTTACTGGCGCCGATCTGTGAGCACCGCCTTTTATCACCCAGACCTACCCCTCTCAATCATAGCCCCTCTCAACCATAGCCCCTCTATCTACCAAGTCTTCTCCTCTAACCGAATAATGAAAAGGGATCAACGCCTACCTCTACATGACCCTAGGCCGGCTCATCCACTTCTTCCTCCCGACCCGCCGCCTCGCCAACCTCACCTCCACGCACTACGCCCGCCTCTTCGTCTGCCTCGACATCGTGGCCTTTCTCGTCCAGCTCGCCGGCGCCTTCATGACCACGGGCGAGGACCAACCGCAAACCACCATAATGCGAGGCCTGCACATCTACATGGGCGGAATCGGGATGCAAGAGTTCTTCGTGCTGATCTTCACGGGTCTGACCATTTACCTGCACCGGAAGATGCTGTACATGGAGCGCGACGGCACCCTCGACATGGAGCGCGTGCACCGCGCGGCCGGACCGTTCCGACCGACCTGGAAAAGACTGCTGGCCGTGATGTACCTCGCGCTGGGGCTGATCACGGTGCGCATCGTGTTCCGGCTGGCGCAATACGCGCGCGGCACGGACGTCAACAACCCCGTGCTGACGCACGAGTGGTACGAGTATGTGTTCGATGCGGTGCCCATGTTCGTGGCGCTGGTGGGGTTGAATGTCGTGCATCCCGGGCAGGTGCTGATGGGGGAAGGGTC
Source organism: Aspergillus uvarum CBS 121591 (assembly GCF_003184745.1). NCBI lineage: Eukaryota > Fungi > Ascomycota > Eurotiomycetes > Eurotiales > Aspergillaceae > Aspergillus > Aspergillus uvarum. The sequence continues at coordinate 137,297 of NW_020291319.1, forward strand.
GGAGTTTCCGCGGTTGAGTCGGAGGGAGAAGAAGGCCTTGAGGCGGGAGAAGAAGGAGCGCAAGCGGGAGGAAAAGATGAGAAGGAAGCTTGGGGAAGGCGAGTCGTTTGAGGAGTTGGGGGTGCTGGAGGGGGGACATGCGGGCATGCGGAAGTAGGGCTGGCTCTGCTTTGTTTGGCTTATATTGTTAAGATTGTGTTCATGCTGCTATAGATCATCTAAGAGTTGCTAGCCGCTGATTCCGAATAAGCTCTCGAAACTTTGACGGCGATTTTGAGGTCTCAGAGGTGGGCTGCTGGAACGTATCCTTGATCTTCTTGGTTGGTGGAACTAGCTACGTGCCCGCATGTAAACAAGATGAAAAGGCCTTTGGAATCACGTGGCCGGATTAGCAACGTTGACAAACTTCAGTCTTAACAGTAATAGCCCATCTGGACTTCGGGCCTTAAAATTGTGTCGAATTTGGCCACTGGCGGTCAATATATTATGGTTTGATAGTAGACCACCAGAAGACCAGTGAGCAGCACTGCCGGCGTGCGCTGTGGACCCAATCCTCTTGGCCCAAGCGCACTAAACTTAGGCAGTGAGGACAACTGTCTCAGGTGCCTAGGATCTGGACTACAGCATGGACATGAACAGACAGCTACAGGAATCTAGGCTATCCCCTCGCCGTTCCTTGGGTCCCGTTTCCGCGCCAAGCATTGGCATTAGCGACCATGAACGCTTCTACGGACATGAAATAGAAACGCACTACCTTCCCCGAGCATATCTAACGAGTATCACTTCTATCACCAGATTTTCACACAGACAAAGACCCCAAATGCCCGACGACCTCTGTCCATGGGAGGCGCCGATCCTCCTCGCCGCCGCGAGCGGACAAACCGTCAACCTCAAACAACACCTGCAAAACAGCGACGAGGTAAATGCTTGTGACACGGAGTTCGGACGGAGCTGCCTGGCGTGGGCCGTGGCCAAGGGTCATGTAGATGCGGTGCGACTGCTCCTACAACGCAACGCCGATCCCGACACCTCCGATGCGGGCGGTCGAACGCCCTTGTTGCACGCCATTGCCACCAGAGACGAGGATACTGTCAAGCTACTGCTGGACGCGGGCGCCCGGGTCGACCAGGCTGATTTTCAGGGGCGATCGCCGCTGATCGCGGCGGCGCAGCGGGGCTGCTCGGAGTCGCTGGTCACCATGCTGCTGCAGGCCGGGGCGGATCCGGACGCGCGGGACTGGCGCTATGGCGGGACGGCGTTGTCCTGGGCGGCCAGACGTGGTTATGAGGGGATCGTCCGGGTCTTACTGGAGCACAATGCTGCGGTGGATGTTGGGGATGAATGTCAGCGGACACCGATGGCGTTGGGTGCACGAAAAGGACATGCGGACATTGTCAAGCTGCTGTTGGAGAGAGATGCGTGCCTGGACGTCCAAGACAGCGATGGTCAGACGCCGTTCGAGGCGGCGTTCGAGGCTGGCCATGATGGTGTTGTTCAGCTCCTTCGAGGAAAGTCGATCAAAGATATCAATGATGAATTGGCTGCACGTCCTCCCGCTGCGAAGCTGGCCGACCTGCGCGCAGTTTTTAAGACCATCACCCCTGGGTTTGATCTCAACAATCCCCAGGACGGCGAGGTCTTGATCTGGGCCATCCGAAGTGAGCGCGAGGAGGATGCGATTTTGCTGATTGAGCAGGGAGCGGATGTGAATCACCAGGATGAGAATGGTATGACTGCGCTCGCGTGGGCCGCAAGCCATGGCCTGGTGGGGGTTGTGGAAGCCCTAATAGAGGCGGGTGCTGACTCGGATCCTGTGGATGAAGATGGTTGGACCCCGCTCATGCTGGCTGCTGAGAAAGACCATTCCGAGGTGGTGCGCATCCTGCTGGGCAAGAACGTCGACGTCAACAGAAAGAATGAGGTGGACATGACGGCACTACTCTCTGCATCGTGCGAATCGGTTGTGGCCCTTCTCTTAGATGCAGGGGCCGATCCAAATGATGCCGACTTAAACGGACGGACGCCAATCTGCTATGCTGCTGAGAGAGGCGATGTATCATCGGTGTTGCTGTTATTGGAGAAGGGTGCCATGATCGAGGAAGGCCAGGAGTCGTCGCCGCTAATGGAAGCCATCAGCCAGCATGACATGGAATTTTTCAAACTGCTCCTCGAAAAGGGCGCGGACCCGTACTCGAATGAGTATAGCTGCTGCGAGTATCCTCCACTACGACATGCGGCAGACCATGGCCAAGTGGAAATTGTACGGTTACTCTTGGAGAAAGATGCTGTATCTGCCGAAACCAAGAAAGATCATATCCTCCGAGCGATTGATTCAGCCTGCGAGGCAGGCCATGACTATATGGTCGAATTGCTGATGAGTCAGTATCCCTTTGGATGCACTGACGATGAGGATTTGCGTCAAGAGCTCCAGGGGGTCGCGGACGAGGTCGCTGAACGATATGGGTATGACCTACTGACCGATATGATTACTGCGAGGGTGAATAGACTGCAGATGGGAAGTTCCAATGCGCAATGAGCTAGTGCTTGGGTGAAGAGTGTCTACGTTCTGGGCTCTGGGGCCAGCGTCTATTACAAGGGGCGTGTAGGCGATCTAGTGATAGTAGAGCTTCTTCTCAGGGTAAAGGCATATGCTGCTGTATCGGCTTTGACGCACAATATAGGCTAGCAGTCGTTTGGTCCATCCAATCATTGAAGCTTGTTTGCCATCATCGAACTGTAGGTGACGACCAGTGATGATTATGTATTCATCGTGCCGTAGCGACCGAGCTATCGACCATATATTAGCTTACAAAGTGATGATCTGATACGTCTACGGACGAGTCGACCGCGTGTTAACGCGACATGATACGTAGCCTTGGCCTGGCTTCCTCAGTTTGAGGGAAGTACGGAGGTACCGTTACTGGATTAACTTTGCTTGAGATAAAGCGAGTGTATTCTTTCTGACCTTGAGTCAAAATCCTAGTCTGCGTTAAGCTGTATACTAGATCATGAGCCCCCTCCAGCGGGATTTCGCATTGATCAACAGCCGACACACAAAATGGAGTATACAGACCGTCTCTCACCCGACCGCCGGGGTTCGATTCCCTCTGTTGGAGATTCTTATCTCTCTTCGGGGCCTGGTGGATCGCAAGGGCTCGGGCATAAATCGGAACCAGAAATCCAAATCCTCGGCATGCCGATCCTCTCTCAATCGGGCTGCTCCGGTCGCTGGTCTAATGCAGCAGCAATCAATTCACTACGACAGTGTGCATTACTTCACCTTGAGGTACATCTACAGGATTGCACCAGTAGGGCAACAGCATCAGATATCTAAAGACCTCCGATCAACGCTCCCTCAGAAAACCTATCCCACGGCTCAGCGTGTCACAGACCAGACGCAGTTGTCAGAAGTTGTCGCGGCACGAAACACTCGCCCCACCGGGAGAAATTCTTCCCCGGACAATCCCCCGATCCATGGCTACCTGCCACAATAGACTCTGGTCTGACCACGGACATGCGAACCGTGGAACAGGTCCCGGGCTGGCGATCGATTGCGTGCCTCTCTCTTTGTCTGCTCCCGGGGGGAGCCGGGATCGCTGCGGTGTGACATCATGCGCGTCGTGGATTTGCACCTCAGAAAAAAAAATCTTTTGGGGTGAGACTAGCGGCGGCTTGGGCTTTTATTTAGCCTTTTTTTTTCTCGGATCCTTGTGTCGCATCGTGCGGTGTTTGATTGAATAGGATTCGGCCAGGATCAATTTTACGAGGGATTGAAGGATCATAAGACACGGAACGGTAGACAAGAAGTAAAGTTCTAAAAGGGTATCATCGACATTAGATTTGATGCTAGGGAAGGTTGGTGTGTTCATGAAGTGAAGGAGTGGATGTGGACACTCGGGAGTGCAAGTGTCCACCAACTGGTGGTGGTCCTGGGCGCGGAAATGACGGGTTGAGCACAGGCACAGTACGCACATCGCCTGATACGGGCCAGACCCCAGATACCAGCTTAGGAAATTGCTGTTGTTTCAATCGTTTGCGCGGCACAATTTGTCGCACAATCGCGTCATGCCATGAGAGCTGACTCATCGAGGCCACCCGTGATTCGACACCGTTTCCGACGAGGACAACTGCGGATGGTCGTCCACGTCCTGCTCGATGACGGTGTGTACCGCGATGCCTTGCAATTCCACATCCGAGCTATTGCGACTGGCGCCGGCGGCGACATTCGCCCCCTTGGACAGCTGCGACCCATGCAGGTCGTTAATCTGTAGGAACCCGTCGTGGTGGGTGTTGCTCGTCTGGTAGCCGTACAGCTTCGTGCCGGAGGAAGGGTGCGACCGGCCCTTTGACACCCCGGACTTGACCTTGCCCAAGAAGCCCTGCAGCAGGGGCTTCAGCAGCGGCAGGCAGCCGCAGATGATCGCGATGTCGAGTTCCAGACATGTCCAGAGGGATTCTTTGGCACTCGACGCTGTGGGGTGGTTAGAATTCTTCGAGGTTGGGCAACTAGGGCAAGGAGGCCGCTGGCTTACAGGCGAGATCGGTGGTGATGAATTTGCGGAATTCAATCAGTCGCATCAGGCTGAAGATGCAGACCCTAAGCATGATTAGTTGGAGGTTCCCTCGCTAGTTGCAAGTAAACTCACAATCCACCCAGAGAAAAGACCATGGTCAAGGCGATCTTCTGTCGTATAGTGATCTGAAGCCCCCAGACCACCGGCGCCGGAAGAAGCAGGATGATCACATCCTCCACAAGAGCAATCGAGCCCATCGCCTGGAAGAAGGCCCGCTGGCCCGCCATGCAGTGGCCGTTCAACGTTTTGTCGTAGTAGTATTGGACAGGAATGCACTGGAAGATATTTACGAGCAGGGCTGTGACGGCCCAGCCGGCGATGAAGATGATCAACCCGTTAGAGATGAGGGTGTACGTGCGCAGGGTGCCGAGTAGGCGTCGCAGAAACACGATGATGCTGATCTTGATGAACGCGGCGGACGGCGCCCAGAATTTCTGAATCATCCATGATCCCTGTGGGTGCAACGGTTTAGAAAAAGTGTCAATGATGATCGCTGAAGATTGGCTTATGCACATACAAATTGAATCCGACGACGCTCCTTGGGCGGGAGGGACGAGACAGAGATTCCAACCCCATTGAACGCAGCTGCAAAATCCACCGTGTCAGCATTGCATCCCAAAAGTCCCTCAGAACACAGGCAAGGCAAACTCACTATCCACCACGAAGGCAGTCGCGCAGTAAGACAGAATCAACCCCACGCCCATCAGCAAATCCTCCAACTTCAAGCCAGCGGTGGTATACCGCCGCGAGTACAGGCGCAGGGCATAAGTGACAGTCGCGAAGGCAGCTCCCACGATCGGGACGATGGTCAACGCATTTTTCCAGTATCTATTCTCTTCCCAAGTCATCCTGCGTTGCCAAACTGTGCGAGTCAGCCCTTCGAGATGATGGACGACAACGGGGCAAAGCACAGTTCCATGTACGGAAAATTGTGGGAAATTTTTGGCGGAGGGGAAGTTTAAAGTGAATCGGCCTGGTCCCCTTTGAGGATCGCTCGGTGACCTTAATTAATATTCTTAGATTATTGGAAAATTTAGAATTATGCTGGCGTCGCCACCAAACCTTAAAGGACAGGTTTGGGTCTTCGGTTTCTGGCACAAAAGCTGAATCTCCGACCGGAGGAAGACAGGAAGGGAGGGGAGGGGAGTGGAAAATCCACGCTCATTTGTCATGGGTTTCCTCGGACCACGCACCGCTCGCAAGGGAGGGTCCGAATGGGCTCTCTAATCCTCGACTATTGAATTTCTTTCCATGGCTGTCGCTGCGTTAAGCTTGTGGGAATTCCTCCAGGGCGGAGTTTGAAATTCTCTGTCTTCAACGAGACCTGAACCGTGTTTTGAGGTAATCGATCAAGCCATGCTGCCATGGAGCTCTGGCTTTCCCCAGTCTCATTTAGTTCTGCAGTGTTGATCCGCACGATTCTTCCATCCCCAGGAACGAGAGTCTTATAAGATTCTGGGGGCGCTTAAGATCGTCATGCAGCATCGTAGTCTAGAAGGGGTGGAATGATCGCGTGGCAGTCGTGGCAGTCGTGGCTAGACAGGGATGCCGTGCCTTTCAGGGGGAGGAAAGCGAATTTTCCCTGCAGGAACCATCGCACCAGGGCGACAAATGGGAAGCTGTGTGCGTGGGATAATCTATCTGAGACACCGGTTGGCTGGCAGGAGTTACACTTGACTGCAAAGGCATGCAGGTCCGAGGCTATAGAGGGAGTCTATATCAGTCGATTGCGGAGACCTGGCTTCGGAGGACGGCCGAGCCCTAAAGACAGTTAAGCGTGGTGGCGCCCAACGAAGCCCACGCCACGAATCATCGTTCGAAACCTTAAACAAACTCGCTGAAGACGACAGGCAAGACTAGAAGGCAGTGGAGCTCGCTGTGGGTCATCGTCCTGGGTGGAATTAGTCTACTCAGTAGCATCTCCTGGTGCCTCCCTGTTTCTCTCTTCTCACGGCCTCTTGCTCCCTCGGTACTACAGTAGTCAGTAGCCTAGCGTCGAACAGAGTCGGAGGTCGGATTCTATCGCATTCCTCCCAGTCCCCAGGATTCCTCCACTTCCTGAGTCGTGCAATTCAATAGCCTGCGCCATCCTCCGCGATCGGGAGAGACACTGGCCAGCCAGACCTCGTGCGGAACGTGCCGCTACCCGACTTTCATTTTTGCCTTGGATTTTCTCCCTTGCAGTTGGTCCCTTTCTGAGAAATAAATTGACGCGGGATCGTCGGGGGCATTGCCCAATTTTTTTCTTCCTCAACCCAAGCCATTCCCCATCTCCATTCTCAATTGTCTCATTCACACGTGGCAGAGAACACAGAAAGATGGCGTCTTCGGGGAACAAGATGTCGTATGCCGCATTGGCGGTCCAATTCTTGGGCCTGGCCGCTGCGAGCTGCAGCAACTGCAGCCTGAGTGCGCTGAACACGACAGTCGGCGGTCGTGTCCAGCCTCTCACGCCCTTCTCCCTCCCCTGTTTCTCCAGCTACAATGGCCACCCCGTCACCCCCAACGATGCCGCCTGTGCCACCATCCAGGCCAACTACAGCGACCCCTACCTGCGCACCAACACCCCCAATGGGTACATGAACTACCAGGATGAGATGTGCTCGTCCAACCCCCAGGATCAGTGCGTGCTGGACAGCAGCGATCCCACCGATCCGCTGGCCTTCAATGGCACCGACTGCCGCCAGGGCAACATGCCCTCCTACTACCTCGAGGTTCACGATGCCACCGACGTGAGCGCCGCCCTCGAGTACTCGCGCTGCTCCGGAGTGCGCGTTGTCATCAAGAACAGCGGCCACGACTACCTGGGCCGTAGCAGTGGCAAGGGCACTCTGCAGCTGTGGACCCGTAACCTGCAGGACATGAGCTACCACGCGCGCTTCGTCCCCAAGGGCTGCCCCGCCAACTCCACCACCACCTACAACGCCATCACTGCCGGTGCCGGGGTCAACTTCGACGAGGCCTACGCCTTCGCCCATGACCACAACGTCACCATCCTGGGCGGCTACTCCCCCACGGTCGGCCTGTCCGGCGGCTGGGTGCAGATGGGCGGCCACTCCGTGCTCTCCCCCGTTTACGGTTTGGGTGTCGACCGCGTCGTGCAGTACAAGGTCGTGACTCCCGACGGCAACCTGCGCATCGCCAACGAATGCCAGAACCCGGACCTCTTCTGGGCTCTCCGCGGTGGTGGCGGTGGTACGTTCGGTGTGGTGCTCGAGAGCACCCACCGCGTGGAGCCGCGCTTCGGGTTCACGGCGGCCATTGTCAAGTTCACCAGCAACTCCACCAACGTGCTCCCCTGGATGGACATCATCGTTAACAACACCCTGCGCTGGGCCGAGGAAGGTTGGGGTGGCCACATCACCGGCAGCACCTTGATCAACGTCTCTCCCCTGATGACGGTCGCTCAGGCCAAGCGGTCCCTCGCCTCGGTGATCGCCTACGCCCAGGCCCAGGGTGGTTCCGCCGTGATCGAGCACTTCGCCTCGTGGTACGACTTCTACTCGACGTACGTGACCTCGGAGGCCGTCAGCGTGGGCGTCACCCACTTCGCCGGCAGCCGTCTGGTGCCGCGCGCCGTGTTCGAGACGGCCGAGGGGCGCGAGAACCTGATGGACTTCTTCAAGCTGATCCAGCAGAACGGCCAGACCCCGTACATCCCGGTGGTCGGCCCGGTCTTGTATAACTACACGGAGGGATCGACCAGTGCCACCCCGGCCTGGCGCCAGGCCGTGTGGGAGCTGGGCTCCGGCAGCGCCTGGGCGTGGAACAGCACCCTCGCGACTCGCGAGGCCAAGATCGCCACCCTGCAGAACATGACGGCCACCCTGGAGCGCATCACCCCGGGCAGCGGTGCCTACAGTAACGAGGCCAACCCGTTCACCGAGGATTGGCGCGAGGCCTGGTGGGGTACCGAGAACTACGACAAGCTGCTGACCATCAAGCACAAGTACGACCCCTCGGGGTTGTTGAGCTGCTGGAAGTGCATTGGCTGGCAGGAGAGCCAGGCCAACAGCACCTGCTTTGCTGCTTTTCAGTGAGCATTCCCGACACGGCGGCTCAAGTATAGACGGAGATGGATTGTTCGATGCTGTTTTCGGTCGCCAGTATTTCCCCACTCCCCGAGTGCAGGCGCAGGTCACTCTTTCGCAGCGCGGATAGAATATGTGTAATACCAAAATAGACGTAATGTTTGTTAATGAGTTCAAGGCATGTCGATAAGTTTGAATCGTGAGATGGTCTAAAGCTTCAGCCAACCTTCGAAATCTTCTGCTCTGTACTGTACTGGACGGAGCACTAATGAATCCATGAATAAAGCACTTGTGCGTGGCTGCAGTACTCGGCAGCGTGGCGTTATTGGCGGGCCAGTGCCGCCGTGCTGTTTGTCATTTTTGCAGCCGCTGTCATCAAAAGCGTAAAGATCGGCATGGCGCAGTGATTCCATGGAACCGGACGATGCGTGCTAGATCGGGCCTAGCGTCAAGTCAAAGGGTCCGATCCGGCTCCGGTCGGCTTTGCGGCGTGGCTCTTCTAGGTAATTTCTTCGAGGCTTCAAGGCTCTAGGCTGAGACATTATTTGTGTTCTCGGTTGTTATTTACCATCGGAATGTCGAAGTGTATACTCAGAGTATGTTGAATAAGTATTGTTTTACTGGACTGACGATCGACATTGGTGCGAAGGCAATGGCTGTGTAGATCATGGATTACGCTCTGGTGCCTTCGGTGTGCGAATGTGCTCTTTGGCGGGTGGATATATATATATAAAGGCAGACGCAGCGGCCATCTCATGCTTAACTCTAGATGACGCCGACATATCTTAACAGCAACATCCAAGAACACTAATTGCATGCTTGGACTCAGATATTTATTTGAGTATTTGAGGTTGGTCAGAGTGTGATTGAACACTTCCTGCCTGGATCGAGATGGTCTGATCGGTATCAGTTCGGAATGACTCTACCCATATGATGCTCACCATCCAAGGCAATGTTGCTTTGACGACGACTTTGATGCTTTCGAGGAGAGGTGCTGGAATGTATCCTTGATTTTCTTGGTGTTTTTTTGGTCGGTGAAACTAGCCAGGTTCCTGTATGTAAACAAAAGGAAAAGGTCGTTGGAATCACGTGGCCGGATTATGCTTGTCCCTCTGATGCAGAACGTCATGGCGCATTCAACGTGGTTAGATGAATCCTCAATGCCTACCAGCAGGCTGGGCGTGGCAGCGGGAGTGGTGGAAATACCCTTTGCCAAGCCTCGGCATTGCCGTGAATACATCCCCCCCGCATTCAGCATCCGATGAGCATTATACTGCGAAGGGTATCTCTCCGGTGGGAGACATCAACCACGGACATCATCGCGACTCAATCCCCGTGGGGTGAATCTTGGCAGTTACAATGCTGTCTATATAACAGTCACTATGGGCATCAACAAACAAAAGGAAATCGCAGCTGCAGACTCCAACCCACCAAAATGCAGTTTCAATCGATTATCACCCGCTTGCTGACGGCCCTGCTCGGGTTGTGGGCCCTCCTGCCTACAGCTGGGGCCTATACGAACCCGATCCGTAACCCCGGGGGCTCCGATCCCTTCCTGGTGTACACCGGGGGATACTACTATCTGATGACCACCACCTGGACGGACCTCGAGATCAGCCGGGCCACCACCATCGACGGCCTCAAGACCGCCGAAAAGAAGGTCGTCTACTCCACCTCCACTGCCGGCCGCTGCTGCAACGTCTGGGCACCGGAGGTCCACTACCTGGGTGGCAAGTGGTACATCTACTACACCGCAGGGGAGACGACCGACCTGGACGGCCAGCGTCTCCACGTCCTCACGGGTTAGCAGCCTACCGCCCCTCCCTTGAAACCCCCAACTAACTGTAATATCAGGCGGCTCCACTCCCTGGGATGACTACACCTACACCGGCCAGCTGACGACCGAATGGTCCATCGACGCGACCGTCCTCCGCACCAATGCCTATGGCAACTACCTGGTCTTCTCCTGCTTCCACGGCGTGACCTACCAGTCGCTCTGCATCCAGAAACTGGGCGACGACTACGTCAGCCTGACCGGCAGCATCAGCGTCATCTCTGAGCCGACCGAGAGCTTCGAGACCCACGGCACCCCCGTCAACGAGGGGCCCGCCGCCCTCTACATCTCCGGCACCACCTACCTCGCCTACTCGGCCTCGTACTGCTGGACCCCGTACTACTGCGTCGCCCTGCTGACCTGGGACGGCACGACCGACCCCACCTCCCGCAGCGCCTGGACCAAGGGCGATAGCTGCGCGCTGTCCTCGGCCAACGGCAACTACGGTACCGGCCACAACAGCTTCTTCCAGAGCCCCGATGCCACGGAGACGTGGATTGCGTACCACGCGTCGAATAGCAGCGCCGGAGCATGCGATGATACGCGGTATACGATGGTGCAGCCGTTGGGGGTGAGTGGGGGCAAGCCCGTGTTTGAGACGCCGGCGGCGTTTAGCACCGTGTTTAGTGAGCCGAGTGAGTAGGTGTGGTGGGAGGGGTTGGTCTCGAGGTGATATGTATAGTTGCTGGGTGTTGAGGGGTAGTGTCTGAGATCCAAGGGCTGGATGTGAAATGCAATTTATGTTTGATGCTCGCCCCTGGTGCACAATCATAGACCAAATTCATGTACTGTAGATTTTCCAGCCAAGTTGTAGTGAGTCGTGTGATATTATTCTAATCCTTCTGGGTGATCATGTCAAGCTCTGCCATAGGCCACATTCCCATCAGGAGCTAACCCTAATTCAACTCAACGTGACAAGTGCACTCAATTATAAAGCGAATATGAACCTGCACCTTACGATTAGAATTTGTTTACCTCCTCCGCAATCCCTCATCAACTGTCCCCTCTTTCTTCCCCTCTGTTCTCCCCTTCTTGACCAAAACTCCAGCAACATATGGCATGACCCCCTCCCCAAAATACCTTCGCAGCTCGACCCTTTCCCACCCGCCATCCTCCGCGGCAGCCCCCCTCAGTGCCCCCTCCGTATCCCTCGTCAGACAACAATCCCCCACAAACCACCGCCATCCCAGCAACTCATACAGCCCCTGCACGACCCTAGCCACGACGGACCCCGTCCTCTCCTCTTTCCCCTCTCCTTTCCCACCCAAGAACCCTTGAAGTCCCGAATTAACCACATGCTCCACAACAATCACCCTCCCACCCGGCTTCAGCAGCGAATACAGCCCGCGCACCGTGCCCTCCAAATCCGGCACCGAGCACAGCACCCGCACGCAGAGGATGGTATCGACCGCTGCGACCAAACCCCGCTGCTGCAACACAGGCACCAGCTGATCCGGCGCAGCACTACACCCGAGAATCGTATACTTCTCGCTGACGCCTTCCGTCTCGGCCCGGACGCGGAGAGTCGCGTGCAGATGATGGCAGGGTTCGACCCCGTAGAGGGCGGTGATGGCCGGCGACCGGAGGTGGGGCATCTGCGTGCCTGTGCCGGGGCCGAGGTCGAGGGTGATGCCGCGCGCTGTGGCGAGGAGGGGCGGGATGAGGTCGGCGGAGCCTTGGATTGCTGTTGGTTCTGCTGGTTGGTCTTGGGTTGGTTGTTGTTGTTGTTGCTGCTGCCCTTGCTCGTCATTGGTGGTGGGTTGGGTGGATTGGGGTGGTGCTATTCTTATGCTTAATATCGTACACATCAGAGGGATGAAAGGGGAAAGAGGGAAGAGTACCGCTAAACGCAACCCAGAAGCGCCCGAAGGCTTCGTCACGCAGGCGCTGGGTTTCAAGGAGAGGGGCGAGGATGCGGCCTTCCAGTATGGCCTCCAGGCATACAATCAGGTAGCCTAGTGTGATCAGGTTAGTAAGGTTTATCAACGAGGAGACGGCGCAGGTGTACTTTTTACGGCCATGGACAGGATTTGGCCGGGCTCGAGGAGGGATGCGAGCCATTGTCGGGTGGTTGGGGTGGTCATTTGTGTGAAAGCTGTAGTTGGTAGGGTGAGGATGGAGAGAGTCTCGATGAGAGTAAGTGTAGGTGAGGAAGATTACTGTATCACTAGCTGACAGTGACACAACATGTCCGTGGGAGTGGTAAGTAATCAGCGCGGGGAAGTACTCGGAAAATCCAGACATGGAATCATCGGAACGGCGACCGATAAGAAAAGACAGATTGAGATGCGGAAGGATTGGAGATAATTGGCCAATCGGTGTGAGCGGATTCACTCGGCCTTTGATGCCTTGATCCTGGGTCTTGGCATTGAAACCAATCGCCGAGTCAAGATTCCTTCACAAAACCATGCATAAATGCTGACTTCAGATATTTTATGCTTAACTAAAGCCGAGTCGATCCAGTCATATGCGAGTCTACCCATAAGATCTAGTTGAAATCGCGGCATCAAGGTCGAGAGGTGAATCGTACGACTCGACGTATTCGGCGTCTGGTCGGTCTTTGGCATTCTGATCGCCCCGCCTTATCGTCGCGCCTTACCAGAACCGAGTGGGGTTTTTGCTGCTATTTAATGCATCGTCCTCCTCTACAGGCCTCACCATCACCAATACCATATCAGTCTCTGAATCTCACCAGTCCACAAAATGACGCGCGAGCCGGTTCCTGCCAGCGCCGACTACTTCGACCTGGGCACTCATTCACGCGCCGTCACCACCACCAGCGAGGATGCGCGCCTCTGGTTCAACCGCGGCCTCGTCTGGGTCTACTCCTTCCACCACGGCGAAGCTGTCCATTGCTTCGAACAAGCCATCCAGCATGATCCGTTCTTTGCCATGGGCTATTGGGGGCTCGCATACGCCGTTGGACCCAACTACAACAAGGCATGGGAACGCTTCGATCGGAAAGATCTGCACATCTGCGTCCAGCGCGGCCACGAAGCATCTCAAAAGGCCCTGGAGCTTTGCAGGCACTCCTCTCCCCTCGAGCAGGGCCTCTGCAAGGCAATCGTTGAGCGATTCCCTCGCGACACTCCCTTGAGCCCGGAAGACTACGGCACCGTCAACTGCGCCTACGCCGACGCGATGAAGCCAGTGTACGAGCAATTCGGCTCTGACCTCGACATCGCCACCCTCTACGCCGACGCCCTCATGAATGTCACCCCCTGGGCCCTCTGGGACCTTTTCACTGGCAAGGCCAACCCAAAGGCCCGAACTACGGAAGTTCAGACTGTGCTCCAGACTGCCCTCACACAGACAGGGGCCTACCGCCACCCGGGCCTGTTGCACCTATACATCCACTTCATCGAGATGTCTCCCACCCCCGAGAAAGGCATCTACGCTGCAGACCACCTGCGCGATCTCGTCCCCGACGCCGGACACATGCACCACATGCCCACGCACCTGGACATCCTGATCGGAGACTGGCGCGCCTCGATCCGGTCCAACTACCGCTCCACGCTAGCTGACGACCGCTACGCCGCCAAAGCCGGCCACAACAACTTCTACACCTTCTATCGACTACACGACTACCACTCCCTGGTCTACGCCGCCATGTTCGCGGGCCAGAAGCGCACCGCCTTGGACGCCGTCACCCGGATGGAAGCCAGCATCCCGGAGTCCCTCCTCCGCACGCAATCCCCGCCGATGGCCGACTGGATCGAGCACTTTGTCGCCATCCGGCTGCACATAATGGTGCGATTCGGCATGTGGGAGGAACTCAAGCAGATGCCACTGCCAGAAGACCAAGCCCTCTACGCCATCACCACCGCCACCACACACTATGCCCGCGCGCTCGCCCACGCCGCCACCAACGATATCCCCTCCGCCCGGAGCGAACAAGCCCTCTTCCTCGCTGCCCGTGAACGGGTACCCCCCACCCGCCGGGCGTACAACAGCAAAGCCCTCGACATGCTGGCCGTAGGCATCCCCATGCTGACGGGAGAGATTGAGTACCGCGCCGGCAACTACGAAGTGGCCTTCGCGGCGCTGCAGGAGGCAATCGAGCTCGAGGACCGGCTGCCTTACAGCGAGCCGTGGGCGTGGATGCAGCCCGTGCGTCACGCGTACGCCGCCCTCAAGCTGGAGCAGGGCGAGGTCGAGGAGGCGGCCCGCACGTACCGCGCCGATCTGGGGCTTGATGAGTCGCTAATCCGCCCGCGGAGGCATCCCAACAATGTCTGGGCGTTGCATGGGTATCATGAGTGCTTGGTGCGGTTGGGCAAGACGGAAGAGGCGAAGGCGATCGAGCCGGCGAGGAATGTTGCGTTGGCCGGCGCGGATATTCCGATTCGGGCTTCGTGTTTTTGTCGGTTGGAGGTTTTGCGGGATGCGAAATGCTGTGGGGGGGAGGGTTGCTGAGTGCAGTTGTGGGATGATAGCGGAGTGAGGATTCGCTGTATGAAATGTGTGAATAGATGTTGGACTTGGGGTTCTTGCATTAGAAAACAAAGGCTGCGAGAGTTTGCTCATGTCACTGTACCGTATTTGCGGCAGATTATTGAGAGGATTTCCACGGGCTTATGAGCTCTACCGCATAGTAGCTTCAGTATTCTCCTACGGTCGGAGAAGATGGATGATGAGGCTTCAGTAATAAGACTATTGGAGAGTACTCGTGCTTGAGCGGGGTAACTGTCAATTCATCAATCATGCCGAGGGATCCGAGTTGCGCGACCAGATCTTATCAGATGGGATTCTCATCTGATAATCTTGCCTTTTGTTTTTCGGTTCTCCCGCCAATGACCGCCCGGTTGGGGGCGACTAATGCTGGGATCCACCTACGGGGGACTGAGTCACGCGTGTGATTGGCTGCCTCACCTAGCCTGAAAGCAGTCTCTGCTTTCTTTCCCTCTTCCGCAATACAAGCGGTCAGCATTGACTGCAAGTCTACCCTTCCTATATCTGATGACACCCCCCTCTTGCACACTCCTATCGATCTCGATCGTTCTCATGTAGTCGCATCAAGCGCTGGCCGCTGCAACTCTTTTTCATCGCGTCTCCTGAATCTTTCACAGTAAATTTCTGGTTCCGTGGAACCGTCTGCACGCTGCAACACAAACTGCAACAACAGTCTCCCACCATGCTCGGGTTCTTGCGGAGCAAGTACCACGAAGCCAGGGAGATTCTTGAAGAAATCCGCCGCACGCATCCTGCGGATGTTCCCGCGCCACGAGACGATGGCTACGAGCCCATCCCTGATGGCCCGGATTTGTCCTCCCCAGAGCACACCTCTCATGGAGTCGCGGAGATCGAGGCCCTGGCTTCGGTCTGGTCCACCCGGACCCTGTATACGGGTTACGCACTGTATGTTCCCCGCAGCCTCGTCAAGTCCCCTCTAACTTCGTAGGGTCTTCATCATCTTCTTTGTCAACTCCCTGCAGCAGCAAACGACCAGCAGTCTGAGTCCCTATGTCTATTCCGAGTTCACCGACCACTCGCTCATCGCCATGACCAACGTATTGACGAGCATCATCGGCGGGGTGTCGAAACTGCCGATCGCCAAGTTGATCGACATTCTGGGCCGGCCCGAGGGCTTTGCAGCTATGGTCGCTTTGTGCACCCTGGGTAGGTTGCTTGATCACAACGGAGGTTGCTGTATACTGACCATCACCAGGACTAGTCCTGATGGCTGCCTGTCGTAATGTCGAAACCTATGTGGCGGCACAGGTAGATTCATCCACCCCCCATCCCTTCCGCGGGACCATCCTAACCCAAGTTCAGATCATCTACTGGGTCGGCTACAACGGCATGGATTACGTCCTGCACGTCTTCATGTCCGACACCACCGAACTCGTCAACCGGGCCTTCGTCTACGGCATCGCCTCGTTTCCCTACGTGATCACCACCTTCATCGGCCCGGCAGCTGCGCAGTTCCTCTACGAACGCGATGGCCTGTACACCGGCTTCGGCATCTTCGCCGTGCTTACCCCTCTTGTCACCGCACCACTCCTACTCCTCCTCTGGAGCACGCGCAAGAAGGCCCAATCGGCGGGCGTCATCAAGCCGAAGCCGCAAAACCGGACGCGGATGGAGACGATCATTCATTATGTCGTGGAATTCGACCGTACGTTATGCCTCTGAGGACGATGCACAGCACAGTACTAACAAGCACAGCCATCGGAATGCTGCTCATCACCGCCGGCTTTGTCCTGATCTTGCTGCCGTTGACCCTCGCCACCTCCGGGACCAACATGTGGAGCACGTCCCTGCTCGACCGGTGGCTGGCGCCGGACATCATCGCGATGATCGTACTGGGTGTTCTGAGCGTGGTCGGGTTTCTGTTCTGGGAGCGCTCGGGGGCCCCGGTGTGCTTTATCCCGTACAGCCGGCTGCGGGACCCGACGCTCCTGGGCGCGTTTCTTCTCGCATGCGCGATGTTCATGAGCTTCTAGTACGCCTTTCTTAGCCTCGATTTCCCTTTCCCTCTTTGACGTGCTAATCACCGGTACAGCTGCTGGGACCTCTACTTCTCCTCGTACCTGCAAGTCGTCTTCAACACCAGCATCCGCGACACGGGCTACATCTACAACATCTACAGCATCGGCAGCTGTATCATCTCGATTCCGGTGGGGATGTACGTGCGCTTCAACTCTGATTCCCCAACCCCACCTCCCCTCGTCATGAGATGTTTACTAACAAATGCAGCTTAATTCGTAACATCAACCGCTTCAAAACCCCCGCCCTAACCGCCCTCCCCCTTTTCATCCTGGGCACCGCCCTGATGATCCCCTTCCGCTCGCCCACGAGCCACATCACCGCCGTGATCGCCTGCGAGATCCTCAAGGCCGTCGCGGGCGGCACGCTGGTCATCTGCCAGGAGATCGCGGGGCTGGCGACGGGCAACCACGAGACGATCGCCGTGTCCTTCGCGCTGGTCGGGCTGGGGTCGAAGATCGGGTCCGCGGTCGGCGCGGCCATCTCCGGCGCGATCTGGACGAGTACCGTCCCGGTGTATATCGAGAAGTACCTGCCCGACGAGAAGAAGTATCTGGCGGCGGAGTTGTACGGCTCTATTGCGCGGGTGTTGGAGTTTGCGCCGGGGACGGAGGAGCGCGAGGCGACCGTTAGAGCCTACGGCGTGGCGCAGAAGAGGATGCTCATCGTTGGGTTGGCGGTGTTGCCGGCGGCTGTTTTTGGGGTAGCGATGTGGAGAGATATTCGGTTGAGGGGGGTCAGACAGGTGAGAGGGACGGTTTTGTAGATCATCGGGGGATGTATAGGGGGTGGGGGGTTGTGGGTTGGTTGGGGTATGGGATAGGGGTCGTGTATAGACTAGGTTATGGTTACGGCTACGGTTACGACATATTATATGAGCGATGCACAAATTCATAAACGAACTTGAAGAACAGCAATTGTTCGAAAGATGTATATTTCAACTGCCATCGCAGGAACGTAAGAAACACCACCACCTCACTCCTCACTAGCCCCTCCCATCCGCACAAAAGGCCCCGTCAAAGACCCATGCCTCGCCAACCGCTCCCGATCAAGAAACACATACCCCCACCCCCTGGCCTCAGCCGTGCGCCTCCGCCCCACCAACACAATCCCCTCGCCCTTCCCCAGCGCCCAACGCCACGCCGCCTGCGCCCCGGAGACATCATCGCGAAACAGACTCCCGGTCCAGCGCACCGCGCTCCGATGCCCACCCACCGTCCGCAGGAAATTCCCCAGATTCTGACTCGTAATCAACCAGAGGTATCCGCGATCCGCCGCCTGCAGCGTCCTTTGCCTCTGCACGGGAACCCGTTCCACCCAAGCGCGGTACAGTAGCGGCATGCCGTGAAACTCGCAATCTTCGCGCGGGAGCGGCCGCATCCCGTCCTCGAGCCGATGCAGCCGCACGCGATGCAGCTCGCGGTCGAGGAGCGAATCGAACACGCCACGCAAGTACGTGGCCACGCAGAACAGCTGCTCCGCTTCCCAGGCTGCCAGCTGCGTGACCTGGTTGCGCCAGGAGGCGTCTAGGGCGGCCTTGTACTCCTCGCGGACGAACCCGCGCGCGGGCCCGCGGGTCGGGATCCCGCGGCGCGTGAGGGCCATTTCCCGGGTGCAGAGTTCGTGGACATAGAAGGTTCGGATGACGCGAAGGTATTCCGCGCGGGAAGGGGGCGTGGGTGGGTGGGTGGGGAAGCGTTGGGCGAAGGTGGACCAGGTTTGGGTCATGTAGTCTTCCACGAAGTGCATGATTCGGGAGTGGAAGTTGGTCATAGTCGTTAGGGCAGTGGGGTCGGAGGTGAGGCGATACTGCCGGATGTCGGTGGCGGAAGGGGACGACCAGCCCTGCATCTGCGCCAGAAGGCATTCACAGGTCAGTGGGTCGGTCGCCGGGCATTTGCTAGGGTACAGGAGTTCGTGCAGCCGGGCTGCGAGTGGGAGGACCTCCTTTGGGATTTGGGTGCGAAGGGGCTCGAGGAGGGTGGGGTCGGTCGCGGGGATACTTCTCGCAGCGTGGTTAGGGTTAGTGATGGGGTGCAGAACCGCGGCTTTGGGGATGGTTTGCTGCACGCTGCAGAGCACGATGGGCTGCAGACTTAGGACGTTGACACGAACAGGAACATTGACCTGTCCGGGCTCGCCGAGGCTGTGTCGACGAGCTGGGACCCGGTGATAGTGGACCAGGGCTCGCACGGCCCATTGGGGTTGAATGGGGCTCGGCGCAGCCACCCCCTCTTTGTAGTACAACTGAGGTGAAGCCGGGATTCCGTACTCTGAGAGGCCGAAGGACGACCGAGTGCAAAGCAATGGTGCGCTTGCAGGCGCCGCAACATGGCGAGCGGAGCCATGGAGCGTTATTGGCGGCGGCTTCTTGGAGTCCGCTCGAGGTCTTTTGCCCGCGCGAGCAGGCTCCTCGCTGCAGATGAGTCTCCGCTTTTTGCTCGTGCAAGGCATAGTGTTGTCAGAATTGATTGTCATGTTGGCATCGAGCTCGATGCCTTTTTCTATGCTTGACTCGAAAGGTGCCTAGGTGCCTATGCGATTGGACGAGAGCGCAAACACGCTTGAACTATAAACTGGAGTATGCGACGAGAGTTTACAGAGCCGACGAGTACTTGCATAGACCCAAGGCTTCCCGCTGCGATTTATAGTCTGATTCTAGTTCCTTCAAGGACGAAAGTACTTGGGACTCAAGGTAAGATAATGCCGTTGCTGGAGAGCGCCGGTATCCTCAAAAGGATGCCTGAGACAATGCCTTTATTTGTTAGCTGTGTTGTAAGCACTTGTTATCTATGCTACTGAATAAGTATTCTCACTTCAAAGAATGTCAATGTTTCTTTTTATAATGAAATTACTTGTTTGTTCAGGAGGCGAGCTTTTTCCATTGCTGGTTGCGACTCGTTTTGATCTCGGTGGATACTGATTTTAGGTTTGGACAATCCTGGACCTGTTCTTTGTTGGATCTTGATCATCCGCTTGCTATGCTGCGTGTGGACCCTTGCTGCATGAATATATAGCCATGCATAAGTATGTATAATGGTCAATGGACATGGATGCAGATACGGGCTCCTTCTAGGTCACGTGACAAGATGACCCTATCTTAGCAGAACCGGGTTGTCATTGAGTGGTCTTGCCTTTATTGCCCCGGAAAAAAAAAAGGAAATCTACAGAAATCTGTCAGATCAATCTGTAGCCACATGAACTGCCCACAGAGTGTTGTAGTACTGTCAACACACACAAACACCCTTCTCTCCCTGTCTTTGCCGCCCCTCTTCTTCCGATTTCCTTGAAAACGGTTCATCCCTCCTTCGGAGGAACCTTCGCCGACGACCACGCGCGGATCCTCTCCCCCCAGTACTGTCTGTACCTTTCACATTATGGGTGCTGCTCTTATCTTATCTGTGTCACGTGCGTCAACTCAATTCCTCGATCACCTGACCGCGTGTTCTCGCAACACAAACACCAACACCACAGCTAAGCCTATGACAGGCCCCCGCGTCATCTAACCATTTTATGCCGCCTCGCCGATTCGAGCACGTCAAGCAACGATAAGAGGTACATCCTCTCGCTTTGCCGAGACTCGGTGGATAAAACGTCCCTGTAAAGACCAAACATGAAGCGACACGCAGATCCCTCCGCACCTGATGAGCAGGATTCCAAACACGCCAGGTTGACTCCGACTTCATTCTCGCCGACTACCCTTCCATTGACGAGGCAGCATCTATCACAACTCGAATCACAGACTTCAGGCAGTATGGCGAATTCGTATCCCGACGTAGGCCCCACAAAGTTGCCTCCGCCTTCTCTATCATCGGTATCCACCAGAAGGTCCCGCTCATCTAGTCCACGCAAGCCGAGCGAATCCACCTACCGAGCACGTACCCTTTTCCGTGCCAGAATCTATGTTGATGCGAAGGCACCTCAAAGGGTTGACACTTGAATCAAGTCCGTGCTTCATTATCTCCCTGCGGACCATGCTACCCTCAAGACTTTAGCAGCCAAACTCCAATCTCAGTCAATGGAGTGGGCGGCCACTCAAGCCGGTGAAGCCGAGTGGGCTGAGTCCATACACGAGGCTCTGAACGGCCTGAAGTCATCACATCTAGTAATTGCGCGAAATAGGGGCACGTTTGCCCGATCTCACTATCCTCGATAATCCAGGGCTAACACTAATCACCTAACAGATTGGATATCCGATATCAAACCCATCGTCCATCAACCATTGATTCCCCAGTCTTCTGTCCCTAGGAAACGGCTTACCGAGCAAAACAGGCCTGGCGAGTCTGACAGCTCTCGACCGGGCATGAACCTGGAAAGTTCGTCTTCGTTTCCATCAATCCAGCCCGCAGCTGCACCGACTCTCCGCAGAGACACAGCTCTATCAGTGTCATCTGAGCAAACGCCCTCAACGCCTTTCTTCCTTAAGGATCCCCGTCCCGACATCTCCCTGGGGCTATCGGATGGAACCCTTGCAACAGAACTGCATTCGGCGGGGGTCGCAAATGCAGATTTCCTGTTGAACGACCTCCAGGATACCGGTGAGCTTATCAGCGATCCCGGTGTGACCCCACTGAGCTTACGGTTTCCATTCCTCCTCGTCGAGGCGAAGTCGGGTGCAACCGGCGGAAATCTCTATCAAGCACAGAACCAAGCAGCAGTGGGTGGTGCCTCGGCCGTGAATATTCAAAAAGCTCTCTTTGGGGCTGCTGATGGGCCGCAGCTCGAAACACGAGGCCCTCAGCTAGGGGGGTCTCTAAGTCCGATGTCCCTCTGTTTCTCCGTCACCACGGAAGGGCCTGTCTGTGAACTGTGGGCTCATTTCTGGGATGAAACGAAGAGCAGCTATGGTATGGCCAACATTGGCATCTGGCGGACGACACAAGAGGATAGTGCATTTGATCTGATCTCGAAAATTTCAAGCATCTTGAATTGGGGCTCAACAGCCTTCCAAGATGACATAGTCAAAAGCCTGATGCTCTGACGATTATGACCGCGGGCCTCGTCAAAGCATGCTTCAGGAACGCAAAGGGATGTTCAATCTTGTTCACCGGCTCTAAGGAGACTCATAGTTGACTGCTGGATTCATGATTATGCCTCTCCTGCTGGGCTTATGGTCTGGGTGTAAAGGCGAGCGAGAGCCACTGTAAGACAGCCATTCTCCCCCGCAAGTAGGGTCAAGGTGTCACTTTAACATGCAGCTGTAATGCACCAAGCAGTTGCTATGCCATTCTGTGTGACAGCGCCTCGTCATGTGATAATAACCATGTCATGTGACACAAATAGCCGCCTCAGCGATCATCCTCAATGCCGCTTTCAACAACCTTCACATTGCCCCTAGATCTTTCAACATTTATTCTTGCTGGGCCATCTAATCAATGCAAACTTGACTTATCAGAGGCTTCTGGCTTTGGGCGACTGACCATGCGAAATCTTTGGGCTATTTGTTCTTCATACTCGCGTCCTACGTTGATCCAATCGCTGTGCTCAACTTCCTCACCAACCAGAATCATCCCTTTTCTCCACAATTCTCGACATACCGAGACGGTCTCCCTCTTCTTAGTGATTTAGGAGAGGCCCGCTTTAATGACGAGTATCATTGCGAGAGTATCATGCCCGACTACTATCGCGCTCCTGAAGTCATCCTGAAATCAAAATGGGATTACAAAGTTGATGTCTGGAGTGTTGCCATGGTGGTAAGTCACTTCACTAATACCTCCTTTGTCTCATATGAATACTGACAGAAGTCGGAAAGCATGGGATCTAGTCAGCCCGAACACCATCATTGAGGGTAAAGTCATAGATGGCATCTTTGACGACGGGGCTCATATCGCAGAACTTGTTGCCTTGCTTGAGACTCCACCGCCGGAGTTCCTTAAGAAGATGGACATGAGCTGGGTGTTCTGGGATGAAGCCGGGAACTGGAAGAACTTGGTCCCAATTCCCGACCGAACGTTCAAGAGGTTGGCCGTCGATATTCATGGCGAGGATGTCGAAGGGCTTTTGGGGTGGTTGCGGCGAGCCTTGCAATGGAACCCTGCAGACCGTCCAACGGCGCTGGAGCTTGTGATGGACCCGTGGTTGATGAAGGGACTTAAGCTGCGAAAGAAGCCCGCGGATAAGCCTCACAATGAATGATGTCTTCTATCAATCTCGTATACACGTGCCCAGTACTTTGATAGAGCTGTCAAGTGCTTGTATCTCAGATGACGAATTCACAATCTATATGGGAAAGCAGAAAAAGATGTGAACAGCACATATTTTTTCTAACCCAATTGCATCTGATTCGTCTCTCGAGAAGTAGGCTAGTCACCTCAGTTGATTGGTTGCCTGTGATTCCACAACTTTTCCCATTCAAATCTTATCTCATCAGTGTAAATAACACTCTTTATGAGGAGGTTTGCTTTGATCTTACAGCTGATGGATAAAGCAGATCTGCCTATGGGCCCAGCGCCATGGAACCAAGACCTTGGCAGTGAATAGTCTGTGTCTAGCCTAACTGGATCAAGTTAGTTCAGGCCGACCAGTATGCCAGACTTTGTGCTCTGATTGCTGGAGAAGGATCATCTACATTCCAGCTAGGCTGCTTTTGGAACAAACCGCAGTGAATACTGCCTCGGCTCGACACTGATGCTTGTTCGGGCAGTCCAATCACTACATGTCCCACCACAAGCCACAATCTCTGCGCTCAACGTCTGATTTGCAGCGCAGGTGCTGCTGATATGTGCCTGCCTCATGCCATAGGCCATATGAATACCTTGAAGCTGAATCGATGTTGAACAGGATGGAGTCATCATTCAACACTGTGCCCACGATGTCGCCAAATAGACAGATGGCTTTGATGGTGCAGGCTCGTCAAGCGTCTACGTTCGATCCAACGCTCTTGACGCACATCATCCATGACGGGTAAGTTGGTACACAGGCCCCCGAACCATTTCCCGCGAAACGCGCCTCCTAAACCAATGCACTATTTGAACAGAGAGGAGAACACCTCCTCCCGTCGTGCAGCCCTTGCTCGCGTCGAATCAGCCCTAGGCATAACCGACACCATGCAGCTTCCTCACCTTCACACTGGCCTCAACCGGAGGGAGCTATACCTGGAAGGCCTGCGCCGCGGCCGCGCCATCGTCACCGACATGTTACAGCACAACCACACCCGTTTCGTCAACCTGACCGAGCGCAGCCAACTCACCAACGCCACACCCTTTGGTTTGAACTTCCTCATGTTCCGCCGCACGATCAACCTACAGGGTACCACCGAACAGAAACGGTACTGGCTGCCCCTGATCGATCGCATGGAGATCAACGGCTGCTACGCGCAGACAGAGCTGGGACACGGTAGCCACGTCCGTGGCATTGAAACCACGGCAACCTTCGACTCAGCCGCTGGAGAATTCGTCCTCAATTCTCCGACGGTAACCGCGACGAAGTGCTGGCCTGGGGGTCTCGGGCTCAGTTGCTCTCATGCAGTGGTCGCAGCAAGACTGGTGACTAGGGGAGTGGACCATGGCGTGCATTGGTTTGTGGTCCAGATCCGCAATATTTCCGACTCCACACCTATAAAAGGAGTGACGTTGGGAGACCTGGGCCTGAAGATGGCGTATAACGGTACGTGCAATGGCTATGCACACTTCAATCTCCTCCGCGTCCCAGGAAGTAGTCTGCTGGCGGCGCACGCACAGGTGCTACCGGACGGAACTTATGTGCGGAATGAGGCAGGAGCCCCGGAGAACTTGGCGAAACAAAGTTATGCGACAATGCTGGAGGTGCGGCGCGTGGTGATCCACTGGGCAGCGTTTGGGCTGGCGCAGCCGCTGACCGTCGCGACGCGGTACGCAGTGGTGCGTGAGCAGGGCGCTCTCATGTTCTCTCAGCCTACTGTCCCGGAGGTTGCCATTCTCGAGTACAAGACGCAGCATCAACGGTTATTGACTCTTATCTCCCAGGCGTATGCTATCCTCTTTGCCTCAAAGGAGCTTGATGACTGCTTCGAAGAATATCAGCAGGAAAAAAGAGAAGGAAAGCTCGGCCGCTTATCGTCTATCCATGCGGTCAGCGCTGGACTGAAAGCCTGGGCCACACAGGCTGTTGCTGCAGGGGCGGAGGAGGCGCGCAAGATGTGTGGAGGGCATGGATACCTCGTAATTTCGGGGCTCCCCGAGATGGTCGCAACGGCCTGTGCAGCGGCGACCTTTGAGGGCGAGAACTATGTTATGTGGCAGCAGACGCTGCGCTATCTGTTCAAGCAGATTGGCGTTCTTCAGGCAGGGAAGATGCTGGACTGCGACATGACTGAGTCTCTCTCCGGATACCAGAAATGGCTGCAGGTTAAGGAAGAGGTTTCACACCTCCTGCCTGAAAGCGATCAGCTTTCAGAGCCAGCAACACTGCTTAAGATCTTCAAACATCATTTCCACCGACTCCTATCTGCAGCACACTTCTTTTATTCACAGCAAACCCGCACTTCGTCCCCAGCTGAGGCATGGAACGCATCCCTCACACGACTTCTCCCCGCTGCACATGCGTACATAGAGTACCTCGTGCTGAAGTTCATGCAACGTCGCGTGGCAGTCGTCGGGCAGGCGCAGCCGAGCTTACTCCCCGTTCTCTCACGCCTCACGGAGTTATTTGCTCTGACGACCATCACCAACCCTGGCCCATCGTTCACCTCTACCTCCTTCGCCGAAGACCACATTTTGACTGCCGACCACTTCCTGCAGATGCGTGCGCGCATCGACGAACTTCTGGCGGCACTGCTGCCTGATATCATCGCTTTGACAGACGCCTGGGACTTCACGGATGCGAGTCTTTGTAGCGCGCTGGGATGTCGTGATGGGAATGTGTATCAAAGACTGATGAGCTGGACCAAACAATTGCCGGTGAATCAGCAGGATTTAGCGAGGGAGGCATGGGCGATTGAGGGCGGGATCGGGGAGTTTCTTCGAGGAGATATCACATCGGGAACCAAATCTCGACTGTGAGAGCCATGTTAGATTATCCCATCGCGCTTGGAGATTTTTCCCGTTCATATCTATGTGATGCAAACACGACGTTTTTTGTCTTGGCCTGCTTTTGAAGATGCGATTAGAAAGAAACTTATGCTGAAATACCACCTGTGTGAGAGCTCCTTCTCGGTTTGCTCTGCCATTATAGCGCGTAACAGTTGAAGATAGTGACTGGAATTGCAACAACGGGGTCAGAGAAGAATTATCATGAGGAGCTGGGAGACGTCACAAGTCGGCATCTCTTATGTTTAAGAATATAATTCTTATTTCCATCCTAACTTATTGCAGTGGGTCAGTATGGACCCGCTAGCCCTAAGGCAGAAACGTTACTTTCCTAACCGGGCGCAAACACGCGCCGCAGGATGGAGTGAGTCTCTGAATTCTCCGACAACCCATGACCTTGACAGGGTTTCCTAACTATCAAATAGGATCTTGCCATCGGAGCAAGCCTCTGCGACTTGTGCGTCCATTCTTTCCGCATTACAAAACGAGGATTGAGGTCGCTGGGTGCGTTGGGTGACAACTACTTGACCTGGATGCTTGCCGGTTAGCACTACCTTGAAGACCGGTCATTATTCAGCGCAACATGCCAATAACAGAGACTCACTCACCGAGTTGCGTTGCTCTTTAAAAAAGACCCTTTTTTAGTGAATTGACGGCCGCAATGCACTGTCAAGTATCTGTTTTAGTTGACTTACTGACCTATCCCTGCATATTGAGTGGAGTCAGGGGTTTACAGTCACATCCGGTATACATAATCTTATACTCCTATTAGTATATACAATGGCTTACTACAGAACATCAGGCCTGCTGGCTTTCTTCACTCTTCAATACAGGTGTACTACATTCACTCAACAATCTGCTGACCGGCAGCACCACCATGGCCAATACTGCTTAATACCAGCCTGCCAACAACCTCAAGCCAGAAGCAACAGCTAGATCAGTTAGTGACGCAAGCCGGGATGAAGAGGTATCATCACAACAATAGCTTTCTATAGTACGGCCAACCTAGAAAGTCATAGAAGCACCCCGTCATACAGCAACCTGGGGGCAGAACTGGAACCATCCCAAATCCAACATATGGAAAATCATGGCGTGTTGTTGGAGTTTTTTTCATAATGGGTGCAAATGATTCAGCTTCGGGTGTAGGTCAAATCCAACCCAGCTTTGTGTCCTGCTGCTGTTGATCTGGTATACTGACATTTAAATTCTTAGCCACTACTTCCAGAAATAAGCATGTGCTCCCTGTCCTGATAATAGTGCTCACCTCTTCAAGCTCCGAGCGTATTACGGACTCTCTTATATCACCGTCTCAGTCATTCTCCTCTTTCCACTTATAGGGTACGTCGTGGCGGCTGTTTTGGATTTACCACTACATGGGACGGCGGGGAGTAGCAATCATATCTCCTGCGTGTCATTTTGTCGCCTACATTATCAACTGTGTTCAGCCACCATACCCAGTACCGGTCAACTGCGGTGGTCAGAAGTTCACCAGAGATGAAATCAATGGTGCAACCAAAGAAGCCCTGATGGTAGAGGAAGCCAGGGCGAAAAACCGCAAAGGATACAACAAGTACCCGGAACGGTATGAGAACCACGAGAAGCTCTTTGTCTCAACTAGTAACCCGTATGAGTACCCTTTTACCTCTGGTGGCGTCTACTCTGGCAATGAGTCGTCCCTCTTTCTTCCGTTTTTCGATCATTCGCAACCCCAAAGCACACAATCAGCGAGGCTAATTTTCTTCGGACAGAGGGCGAGCCGACAGTGGGTCTTTATCGAGTGGTGGTAAACGAGGAGTATAAGTATATGGGCACCATGTGTCATCCCGGAGGTGTAAGCAATAAGTTCAAGTTGTGCGAGGTGGAGTAGGGGAGTATCGGGGACTTATATCTGCACGCGCAACCATGTGGGAGTACGGGCATAGTTTTTCTTGTCCTTTTCGGTTACGGGCAAGATACCTTAGCTTACACATTATGGCTTTTGGCGATGTGTCCACCAATGACCATGTTCATCATCTGCAGGGATAGTGTACTGCATGTTCAACCATCCCTTGTAACTGAATTTGACAAACTCGACATTTCCCAGGTCCAGCTGATAAAGCCCGCCCCGTTTATAGGTGTATAACCAGTATAACTGGCTAGTTTTGGAAATATTGCGGGCCCGCCCCCTATCCCCGTTCCCGCCAGTGCCCTCCGTATCCGGAGATAACTGCCTGTCTTTACCCGTACCATCCCCGCGTCCAGCGGGCTTGGGCATCGGAGAGAGTTTTCCACGGTGAATGATGGTCTATTGATATTATGTTCAATCATCTTCTATGAAACAGAACTCCTCGGTTCTCAACCTTTCATCCCACTGGCCTGGGCAGCCCCGATAGGGCTGTATCTCCGCGTTGTGATGGAGAATACCACATTCCCCGCCGCTGCTTCGATCACTCCCCGTGCGCACCGGATTTGCGCCTCACTCAGCGCGTCCGCGCGACGCAAACTCTCCAGCTCTGCATGCATTTGACCTTCCGTCTGCGTGAGAAGGCTGCTGATGACGGTCTTAGCGGAACGCGCGTCAATGGCGAGGACCTGCTCCAAATATCGCACCGCGTTCGCACAAGTCTCCGAGTCGCGTCGCTCCTTGTCGTAGGAGAAAAGGTCGTTGGTCATAATGATGTGATCCATGGCCAATCCGATTAACGGGGCTAGCGGTGACTCCTCAGCTGGTGAGAGGTGGACTTTATTACCGAACTTCACGGCGGCCAGGATATAGCTGTGCGGAGAGAATGAAGTCAGTTATCGATTTCTGAGCGCGACGTGAGGATACAGGGCACTTACTCTCGTCCGATATCAACTGCCCGGTAGTCAAGATAATCTCTGAGGGAGGTGAACTGGTCTCGCATTGTTGACCGCATGAACGCCATCCACGTTAAATATCCCCGAATAAGCCCTTCTCCTTGACCACTAATGCACAGCATCCGTTGAGCCAGACGAATGAACATATCGGAGGAGTCTGCAGCGTATTTGTGTGGATGGGCAAGAATTCCGGCCCAGCTCGCCGTCACTTTCTCGATGATGGTTGCACTCTGATATCGGATGTTAGCCTCCTTAATCGCATGCAATGTTTGCAAAATTACCTCGTGCGGTGAATCTGACGACTCCAGGATATCTGCCAGACAGGATGTCAGCAACTAAAATCTGTGCCGAAAGATGTACCGCGAGCCATACCATCATGGATCCAGAGTATCAGGTTGAGCTGCGAGATAATCTCGATCTCCTCGGAAGAACAATTAGGGTTCATATACACGGCCGCACTCGACGCGTTCACGATCCGCTCCACCTCCTTGCTCGAGAGCTCTATCTCCGCTTCATCCGCCTCGGGCTCAATAGATCCGCCCTTGGTACTATTCGCACGGTTGATCCGCTTGATCTGTTGGAGGAGTGTCTTTCCGGCATTCTCGGCCTCGCTCCAGAACCTGCACTGCCGCGCCGCAGGGAAGGAGCTTCTCCAAGGAAGGTGTAATGCGACCGGGTCAATTGTGACGGAGTTTGGTCTTTGGACATTTTCGTTCGGGATGCCGGTCGACAGAAAGTCGTACTCAGAATGGACTAAGGCAGGACAACTGATCGCACCCAGGGGATCATTTCGGTAGGAGATCGGTCGCAGTGGCTGGGGTGTCATCATGCTTATCTGGAAAGTTGCAAGGGAAGTGGAGTGATGCCTAGCGTCTGGATCTGCTGCTCGGCTGCTGAGAGCTACAGAGGCATCGCATGGCCTAAATACTGGTCGAACATGTTACACAGAGAAGCTGACTACAAGGTGGCGGACTCGCCGATGTCCGGTGGCTTTGGTTTCTGCCGTTTAGGTTTGCGATATGTTCAGCGTTGAAAGCTGAACTAGTGATTATGGATAAGTCAGGCTAGCGGTTTATGCCGTGATGTGTGGGATAGTAGCTGAAGTCCGGGCAGAATCCATCGGCTATCATGTCCTGCCTCAACACAAAGCATTGCAAGCTATACCGGTCCAGGGTTCGTCGGTCTGACTAGTTTGAGCAGAGAGGTCAGGGGGTGTAGATGTCCTTCAGTCATTTCGCTCAGTCGCTTCCCTACTCTACCCCGCAGGATGTGTCTTTTGACCTCTCCGAAGATACAAAAACAACTGGCGGAGACGCGATTTCATAATCTCCGGACCCGATAGTTATTGATAGTGAGATCCAGAGTACAGACTGTTCTCTCCTTGGTCTGAAGCAGTCTAAATTAGAGATCCACAATTTGCCACCGAAGCTTGTCAAAGCGTTACCTTCACGCCGCAGACAGTACTGGGTAGGCAGATTAGACCGATGAGATGGAAATTCGAAGCGATCACCACGTGCCGCAAGCCAGTAGGGCTCGGGGCCGGCCAACCCCGTAGAGGCTAAAGTAGTTTTTGTGCTGACCGCATGAAACCTGCGGGTTTATCACTGGGGAGATAATACCCGACCAATTATCCTTGACCTAGGATCTGTGGCAAACACCTTTTCTCTTTCAAGTTGTTGTTACTTCATCTCAAGGCTGGCTGATGGATCTGTGGGAGGAAGATCCTGGCTTGCTGAACCGGTGTTTGCCTTGGCCCATGTCCGCGCTATGGCCCCTGTTTCCTCAGCCCCTCCTGTCTTATCAACTATGGTTCTAACGCAAACACACTTGTTCTGGATATCCGTGTTCTGACCCATGGGTCTAGGAGTTGTCAACGATCATCGCGTGCTTATTTTGCCCGGATTGGCGGTCTTCGCCACCGTCGGCAAGGATAGCCCCGATAGAAACCGTGCGGTGTCGGCGTAACCAAGCAGCTGAAAACTGTGTCTGGATTTATGACCTCGCACGATACGCTACCTCAACCGATCTGGTACTACATACGATCGAGTTGAGATGGAGATTGGGGGATCATATCACTTCTTAGACTTTCCTGTTGCAGCTGGACAACCTCGGCCTCCTTCAGCATCTTGCGAAAATGAAGATTCCTCGGATGTGTCATATGAAGCCCCAATCAATCCTCGTTTTGATGTGCTACTAGATACGGACGAACCGTTCGACCCGCACTAGATGATGATTCTCTATTTCTGTCTGTCGAACGACTTGAAAATACGTGCCTAGCGCGACACAAGTGACGGAATTCCCCATCTTGCATTTATGCAGTGCTATCCGTTCGCTACCTGCACTACCGCTAGCATTGATGACCCTTGATAAGAGCTGGATCAATCGCTGAAAGACGTAGAAAGGCTATCCTGACGACTCACTCACAGCTGGCATGAAATGCTGGGGCATGGCCCTAAGTCATGGCGCTTAGTGCTATGATCTGTGAGACGGGTTACAGTGTTGCTTTCTGTCACCACAATACGTCAACGTCAAGTACAATCCAAAGCATAGATATCGAGGTCCTCAACGGCGGGTTTGCATCTCGTTTATCCCTGGTGCTGACAATCACTAGGGTAGATTGCGCCTGCGAGTTAGGAGTCTTTCGTCCGACCGATCTCCATCACAAAGCGTCGGTTCTCCATCAGAAGATCACACCCGCCTAATGCGACAAGCGAATTTTGTTCTTGAGTGGATGAGAAGCTCTGGCAGTTTGATGATAATCAAAACGCGACCAAGATAGCAGCCGACCGAGCCTCCCAACCCGAGATAATCGAGAAACCGCGCTGTTGGGATGTGGCCAATGCCGACTGGCGACAGGCTGGGCAATGTGATCAACAAAGGTGAATGGCCAACCAGCCAGTGCAAAAAGGCGGCCGTGGCATGGTAGACTGCGTTCCAAAACTCGAGACACTCGGGAAATCCATTATTTGAGAAGCCATGGCTGCACATTGCCTGGGAGAGGTTGACACCCGCATCGGCGACCGACCGACCGACAGGAAACATCAATAATGAGTCCTGGAGTAGTCAGTACATACCTTCTTGAGTGACTAGATTCATTGTCACTGGATGCAGGACGTGGTGGCCTTGCCTACGGCGGACAAGACTCACTCCTGGGGAAATGTGGGGGTGAGAACGCCACGCCAGAAATTGAGACCGCAACTGGTTTTCCAATAACCGTTGGCCGGGATTAAGATCTTGCGCCACTTGACAAGCAGTATCGAATATCCAAGTGGCAGCGTATCGCAGTTATCAAAAAGTGCAAGTGGACATTGTACTTGCATGGAGTCAGGGACTTTTCCGAGTCCTCCGGTGTCCATCCCGTGATCACCACCGACCCTCGCAGCCCCCATCCGCATTGCATCCATCCATCGACACCCAACAAATGGAATGACAGCCAACAGACAGCGGGTCATCAATCGATCGACCCTCGATTTCCAGACTGTCAATTGTTGTTTTTGCGACCAAGGGAAAAATGACCGGTCGGTCACGTCACCCCACAACAGCCTCGGAGTCGAGACCAGAGACCAGAATTGCAGAATTAGTGATGTATGCATGAACGAGAACAACACACTCACATCCGTCTGAGCCACCTGACATGGGGTATCACTTACATGCACCTTGGCAGGGCTGAATAACCGGGCGACAACCAGGCTGGTGCATGGCCGAGCAAACCCTCCGACCCCGAACCTAATGAAATCATCGCTCGGGATCTTGGCTGATGCAATGATGCAGTATTCCTTTTGAGTCCCACTTTTCGTAGTCTCGGTGAGGCTTTCGTCCTGAAGCCCATCCTAGGCAGCATTCCTGCGCGATATGCGGGGTAGGAGTTTGATAGGAGAAATCGCTGGCCACGTTACTTTGCGAGTCAGCATTTGTACAGAAACAAAAGGCAAGGGCGACGGGCTGGAATCGGCGGGGAAGAATAACTAAACCATGGACAAGGGACATGCCCCTGGAACAGGGGTGCAGGTACGGAGTAGAAAGTGCCCAACACCACCAGGGAACCCAGAAAGGGGTCAGAAGGCAAATTCACTGCACCCAAACTTGAGAGGTGGAAGGATGAGATCAGTGATTGACAATCCGTTCATGCAGCCCCGTCCGAAGACCCCATCCGTGCCAAACCTGCTTCGTGATCCGCGACGCTCATTGGGTGGCTCAGCTGAGTCAGCACTCAGGGCCCGATGCAGTGATTTTGACCTTCAGAGTCTCTCACCAAGAGTCATCCATCCATCGGTGGAGAAGGATATTTGGACACTGGAGAGAAGAGTACGGCTTCGAAGTCCTCAAAAATGGCAGGCGGCGATCCAGTCGGCTTGGACACCCGACGCGACATGTCTGTCAACTATTCGGGCCGGTTCATCACCCAGGGCATCTCGCCGAGTCCCCCTCGCCCCACGACATTGGGTTGCCAAGCGATCAAGTGATGGCCGGTGGAGCACTCCAAGACCCTACTCCTGTGTGTCCAGCGGCTGCTCAAGGTCAGGGCTTCTGTGGTCCCTCTGATCGGGGGGCTGCCATGACAATCATGCTGGCCAGAGTGGGTCGCAAGAGCGATGACATGGTGTAGTGTCTGCTGGCTCAGGCCCTTTCGGCACTTGCTGCTTTGCCCCCAACATGAATCTCACGTAGACAGTCGAAGAGGATAAATACCCCAGGGTGGATTCATGTCCTGGGGAGGATACTTTGCTGCACCTTGATTGCGTCCTTTGTGTGCTGAACATTAACGGCCGTCATGCATTGGGTTTCCACCTGGCTTATTCCCCTGCTAGCTTCCGAGTCTCTTGCACGGAGTATTGGAAGCATCCAGCACCTTTCCACGCGACAGACGACCAAGTATGCGGTGAAGCAGCCGCCGTTGACGACAAATTGGACCGACCAGGTGGGCACCAACCCCTGGCCGGAGTATCCTCGACCGCAACGACAGCGGTCGGACTGGAAGAATCTGAATGGGATCTGGCAGTATCAGGCGGCCACGAGTCTGGATGCGGTGCAAAGTCCGCCATTCGGGCAGGCCCTTGCTCAAGAAGTGTTGATTCCGTCTTGTCTCGAGAGCGGATTGTCGGGTAGGTTGAAGCAATTCAACTTCAGAGCACAGAAGCTGATTCGATTGTTGTAGGCATCCAAGCAGAGTCAGCGTTCTACTCTTGGTTTCGCACCAACTTCACCGTCCCAAGTTCATGGAGTGGACAGAACACGTTGTTGAACTTCGGGGCCGTAGACTATGAAGCGACTGTCTTTGTGAATGGACAGCAAGCGGGTTTCAACCGGGGAGGTTACTTCGAATTCACGGTGGACATCACACCGTTTGTCAATGCGACGACGAACAATGAGCTGTATGTAGATCGCAGCTGCAGCCCTCGACCTATCTCAGCTAACAGGATTCCTACAGCCTGGTCTATGTCCATGACCCGACCGACAGCGACGACTATGTTATCCCCATCGGCAAACAGCACCTGGTCCCCAGCCACATCTTTTACACCCCCTGCAGTGGAATCTGGCAGAGCGTCTGGATTGAGTCCGCGCCCGCCAACTACATCACGCAGCTGGACTTGAGCGGCGACATGCACGGACAAGGTAAGCGGCTATCTGCGCTACAAGCCCTACTCGATCCACTGTACACTAACCACCAAACCAGTCAACGCCACCGTCCACAGCGCCACCGGCAACAGCACCTCCGTGCACATCACCATCCACGAGGGCGACTCGGAGATCGGGTCGAGTAACGGCACCTCCGACCAGCCGTTCCAATTCAACATCACCAATCCCAAGCTCTGGTCTCCCGACTCGCCCAACCTGTACAACGTGACCGTGACCCTAGGCGAGGACACAGTCGCAAGCTACCTGGGTTTCCGGACCATCTCGCGGGGCGAGGTCGACGGCATCGAGCGGCCGCTGGTGAACGGCAACTTCACTTTTCTATTTGGCACGCTGGACCAGGGCTACTGGCCCGACGGGCTGTACACGCCGCCGAACCGCGAAGCCATGGAGTATGATCTGCGCGTGCTGAAGGATCTGGGCTTCAACATGGTCCGCAAACACGTGAGCCTACCCTTACCCACCCAGCCCCTTAACAGACACTAATCGCAACAGATCAAACTCGAACCAGCCCTGTACTACCGCGCCTGCGACGAGCTCGGCCTCCTCGTCATCCAAGACATGCCATCGCTCCGCCCGCTCGAGAACGACGCCAGCGGCGCGAACATCCTCCCGGACGAAGCCCAGCAGCAGGAATTCGCCCGCCAGCTCGAGCTGATGATCCACCAGCTGAAAAGCTACCCCAGCATCTTCGCCTGGGTAATCTACAACGAAGGCTGGGGGCAGATCACCTCGTACTACCCGGAATTCTCGCTGACGGAGCGCGTCACAAAACTCGATCCGACGCGGCTGGTTGATTCCACTTCGGGATGGCATGATCACGGCGCCGGGGATTTCCACGTACGTGTGCCCTACTTTTTCCATCCCCCTCCTCCCCGTACCCCTTCCAACCAGAGCAATCGAGCTGACATGGCTGAATGCAAGGATAACCACCACTACGCGAACCCCCAATGCGGCACCCCCTTCTACTCCATCGACTCGACCCCCTACGACCCCACCCGGATCGCGATCCAGGGCGAATTCGGCGGACTGGGACATAACGTCTCGATCGAGCAGTACGTTTTCCTTTCCCCCCATCTTCCCAAATACCCATCCGTTCCCACCCAGCACCCTATATCCCCCTTCCCCAGGCACACCCAGCCCCACAATCCCATCTAGCTAACCAGCGATAGCCTCTGGAACAACCCCACCGCAATCCAAGCAATCAACCAAACCTACGAGATGGACCTCGACCTCGCCGCCTGGAACTACCGCAGCCATGCGCTGCTGACCGAGCTGCAGGACCAGGTGCGCCGGTACGCGTGCAGCGCGGGCGTGTGGACGCAGACGACCGACGTCGAGGGCGAGGTCAACGGGCTGATGACCTACGATCGCCGCGTGAAGCGTGTCGACGAGCGACAGTGGCGGGATGATATTCGGGGGCTGTATGAGGCTGCTGCTGCTGCGAGGAGGAAATCCTGATCAGGGGTGGGAGTTAAGAAAGGGAAGATGGGGGTGGACTCGCAGGACGAGAACACCTGCTTCGCGCGCGGTGCGTTTCCTTCTTAGGTGTAGCGGAGGATGACGTTGCTTTTGGCATAGCATACTGCATATTGTCTGAGAATTTTGCATAGCATATACCATCAATTAAATACGGTGTTAAGTTTATGAAACAGATCGGTATCTGTAGCCAACACTCCGAAGTACAAGGAGGAACAACTTCACCTTCAGAAGAAAGATACATCTCCTGTGGCGTAGTATCAACTGGCTCATAAGCCACGAGCACGCATGGCCGGCTTCATTCATAGAGATTACGGTATTATCGGCAAGGTCGTCAGCCATGCGACAATAAAAGCTTGAGATACAATAGCCCTGGACTAGTCACAAGATTCTAGCCAGCCTGTCATCCCCTTTCGATATCGGCAATCCCACTTTCAATACTAGGTCAATCCTGCTATGTCGCGTTCAAACCTCCGCTCGTTCCTCCGCCCGCTTTTCACCAGCTGTGACCGTCTCGGTGTGCTCGGTGTGAGAGTGGCCCGGCGCGATCTTCGACTCCAGATCAACATGGCCGCGCTCCATCTCCCGGACCGCACTGGTCTTGACCCTGGTCTTCCAGGCTGGAGTCCCGAGATACTTGATGCCATTGGGGTCTTCAAACATGGCCTCCGTCTCTTCCAGGGTCTTTCCGGCGGTCTCGGGGAAAATGAAGTAGAAGTGGATGAACATGGCGGTGTTGAAGACGCCAAAGATGATGTACGTCTTCCAGCGGATATTGGCAAAGGCAGTCGGAGTGAACAGTCCCAGTGCGGTGTTGAACGCCCAGTTGCCCGAGGTTGATAGAGCAACACCCTTCCCACGGAGACGGAGCGGGAAGAGCTCGGGCGGGTATGTCCACGAAACGGGGCCGAGGGTGGGGGCGTATGAAGCTAACGGAGACGGGGGTTAGATGAGATTAGATCTATCATGTGGGGTTGAGCATGGCAGGAATAGTAAATACTCGTACGTACCAACGAACAAGTAGGTGCAGGCAATCAACCCCCTGGCCGCCGCCCCGTGCAGACGCATCGATTCCGCCGCAACACCGTCAATCCCACCCGGAACCACCTCCCCATGCACGGCCATAATACCCGCATTCGTATACATCCAGATCGCCATCAAAGCCGACCCCACCAGCAAGGGAAGCCTTCGACCCCAACGATCCATCCAGATCAGAGCTGGGAGAGTCATCAGCACATTGATGATGTACTGAATGGACGAGGCCAGGAGAGTAGAATTGCCCGTATAGCCGGCCATGGAGAAGAGATAGGTGATGTAATACACTATTGACACGATCAGCCAAGGCAGACTGCCATCACGAGGTCCTACATACTCATCACGTTCATGCCCGTTAGCTGCGACCAGATCTGCGTGAACAAGCCGATCAGGGTCCGGTTCAGCATTTGCGGCTTGAATAAATCCAAATAGGTGACGTTCTTGTACTGTCGCTCAAGCTCACACATATCGCGAATGTTCTGCATCTCCAGGGCGACGAACGGATGATGCAAGTCGCCTTTGGCATGAACCAACGCCAGGACGCGATGGCATTCCTCCCACCGATCCTTTCGTGCCAGCCAGCGAGGTGACTCGGGCAGCACCAGCATCCCTCCTAGCAAGAACACGGCCGGGAGCATCTGCAAGCCCCATGGAACACGCCACGAGGCGGTGCTGTAGTTGTAGGACTTCTGTCCTCCGATGTAGGAGCATCCGTACGAGATACTAACACATCTGTGAGCGAAGGGGCCTAGGCGGAGGACTGTTGAGTGAGAGTCGCCGGGACTTACTAGAACATTATCAAGATTCCCCATGTGATGGCCCACTGTTGCATGCCGACGAACCGACCACGCTTCGAGGGGGGAGACAGTTCGCTGATGTAGACCGGAACCTGGGCCGATTCGATACCGACCGACAAGCCGTTGATGATGCGGCCCACCACTAGCATGCCGATGTTCTGGGACGCACAGATGATAATCGATCCGATCAACCTGCGAACCATTGACTTATGATTAGTGTGAAAAGAATGATGATATCCTACCGGAGAGCACACACTCACCAGATAACACAGCCAACCATGATGGAGGTCTTTCGTCCAATCCGATCTGACAGCGGACCGGAGATCAAGGCGCCCAGCCAAGAGCCAGCTGCCATGGCAGCAGTGATGCCACCTTGGTTCAAGGAGGTCGGACCCGAACAGTCCTCGTCGTCGGTGAAGGGAGGTCCCTGCGGACCCTGGTTGAAGTAGCATTTGTAGGAGTTCTCATTGAGTTGGGCAGACAAGGAAGAGATATCGAAGCCAAAGAGGGCGCCACCAACGACGGAGACACCCGCAATCACGTAAATGTTGCCAACCAGCATGATGGGTGGATGTTGAGGGAGTGACTGTGTGGAAAGAAAAGATGGAAACACGAGGGGAGAAAAGGAAGAAGACCGAGGGACCAAGAGGGAAGCCATGGGCTCAGCTCCCTTAAAATAGTGTCCGACTGTCAGGTGCCTGTCATTCACTCCTCACTTGTTCCTCACCTCTTCCTTCCCCATGATTCACACATCTACTGCCAACCTTAAACCCCGCAGTCCGTAGAGTTTTAGGCCATCGTGCCACGCCCCAGGAACTTTCTACGGCGCTACGGTACCATCGCCTGTCCGTGGGCTGATTGGGTCCCCAGTCCTCTGCGGTGACGTGAGTTTGAGAGCGATACCGAAGAGGGATCGGAATCCTGGTCCGGGGGAAGCAGCTAGCCTTGAACAGGACCAGATCAGGCTCGAGCTGGAAAGTAAAAGGGACTGCCACCGAGAGTGTACAGTACAGTACTGTACAGTGACTGGGATGATGGCAGTATCGGGGAGGATCCTGTTGTGAAACCCTAAGCAGTTGGGGGATTGAATCGTACAACCAGCTGAAACAGACCCCCGTCGTCTGAGAAATTTCCGAAGAAACCGGTGAGTATAGAAGGGGATCTTCCCCGGATTTTTGACGCGTGTCTTCTCCAGGAAAAGTCCACTCTTGCTTGCTCCATAGCGGGCGGGCGGGGAAAGCGCCCAATGCTTAATCGCCTATGCAAGCTTTGGGTCGGCGGATGGCTGAAGGCTCAGCCCCGATCGGGGCAAGACGGCCCCAGCCGACCGACTCTTAGTCTTCTTCCCCGCATTGGGAGTCCTAAGTTACCAAGTATACAATCACAACCCTGACACTGACACTGGTAAATGACTGGGTATCTGCATATTAGTTGATATAAGTGATCAGTGAGAAGTCAACCACCGTAGCTCATTATCCCGTCCAGTTGAGCTTCCCATTATCGCTACTGATTGCAATAATATCCGATCCCAACTCCAAAGGGCATTCACGTTGCACATCACTGCAGCAACCCGGTAAACCCGGCTGGGGGAGATGCTGGGCATACGTAGTCTCACCCTCCTCCTGCTGCTGTACCACCGCACCTCTCTCTCGCAACGTGTCGTGCCGATAGCCGGCCAGCTTCACAAACACGCGCCAGATCACATGGCTTGGTTGAGGGATGGGGGAGCAGCGACGTCTTCTGACTCGATACTGCACCCAGTAGCCATGCATCGCTTGGACCTGTGGATTGGTGCATAACTGTCTATAATATAGCAAGAGCTTTGCTCTTTTCACCGACACTGGATGACTCCGACCGGCATAAGCTCTCGGTGAGGGCTGTCAGTGGCTGGCCGGGCTGCGGACAGCACCAACCTTCGGTCGCCGAGCTTGTCTTGACCACCAACATATTCATGTCCTGTATGGATTCTACTGGACGGGGTGTGCTATCTTCTGACTGCCTGTAAGCACCTTAAACGACCGCTCCAAGCGAGCACCCCGGATAGTCCAAATGTCAACTGGACCGGGGTCTTTTGGATTGACGAGAAACCCTCCGTCGAGTGATGGATCACATGTCGCTCCGGTGGTTGCTCTTGGCAAGTTATAGTATTTGGCTGTCCCAGCTCGCCGCCTATAAGGAACTGCTATCACAAGCACTAATCGGCGTCTGGCTGTCTCTTGTAGTTATCCGACTTGTCAACAGCGATGCGCTCCCGCAAAGAAGCAAAACACCAGTCTGAAACCACCAGCAGAGTTTCTCACTGGACTAGCTCACGCCACTTACGGTGCCCAAACCACGCCACAAACTGCGTTTTGGGATGGAGTCAGACGACGAGGCCAGACGCATCGATCGTCAAGCCACTGCAGCCATCTTACCCAATGGTCTTGGCAGTTATCGCCAAGACTATTGCTCAAAATGTGGGCGATGACTTGCCTAGGTATTGATCATGGAGCACGGTTGACATTTTTGATGCTGATGAGTGCGGTTTGAGTGCTGTTGAAGCAGTCAGTTAGCTGAGAACATAACTCGACATTTCGTGGAGTACGGTGGAAGCGGGGCTTCGAAACATACTGTGGTATATCTGCCGTGGTGATGTGGCTGAGCTGGGCCAAGACAAACGGGGAGTTAAAAACCAGCCTGGATGAGCGACACACAACGCGACCGACTTTGAATAGTCTCTTCAATTCAGGAATAGCTCCAGTAGTAGCAGCAGTAGGTATACTATGCTTATTATCATCCTACTGTAGTCGTAAGTTCCGCAAGCTCCTTAAGCCGGAGGGCTTAGAACTGACTCCGGACTAGTCCTAATGGGGAGGCCGAAAGTCGCGCCCGGGAGAGTTCAATTGGGTTTAGTGCCTGACCCTTTCCGCGCTCTTCGAGAGTCCCCGACACTCTCATTGGCTGCTGGCTGTGTGTTGCCGTGCGATCTAACCCTATGAGGACGAGCAACCTAAGGCCGCCCTCCCTTCATTCTTGGTAAATCAGGAATCGCTTGCCAAGTTTCCCATCACCCACTGACTTGCACCTCGATCGTCATCCTCTCTTACTCCATCCCTCCATCTCTTCCACTCTCACTCTCACTCGCTCACTTGCTCACTCACTGTCCCTCTCTCCTGC
Organism: Aspergillus uvarum CBS 121591; assembly: GCF_003184745.1. Classification (NCBI taxonomy): domain Eukaryota; kingdom Fungi; phylum Ascomycota; class Eurotiomycetes; order Eurotiales; family Aspergillaceae; genus Aspergillus; species Aspergillus uvarum. The sequence goes on from NW_020291319.1 coordinate 178,169, forward strand.
ACACATTCTCTCTCTCTCTCTCTCTCTCTCTCTCTCTCTCTCTCTCTTCTCTTCCCTCCCTTCCTCCCCCTCTCACACACTCTTTTCTTTCCGCATCCTTGTACTGTACTGTACTACTTTCAATCGTTGTCTTCGTCTTCCGCCGCCTCCGCCTCCTCCTCCTCCGCCCTTCCGTTCCTGTCCTCCTCTCAATCCTCCTCCCCTCTTCCTATCTATCTATCCCTCTATCGCCTGCACGGTGATCGTTCCGTCCGCCGTCATGCGATTTTCGTCCGCCATCCCCCCCACCCACCCTCAGCGATGATCCCGTCTCTTGGCTTCGTCAGCTTCTGTCGTGTCGTCCATGAACAATCTTCCGTCGGGTGATGACCGTCCGCCGCCCTTCCCCCCATCCCCATCGCCCTCTCCCCGGCCTTCTCCAGAGCCTGCCTCATCAAGTATGTTCAGGCGCCTGGAAAAGAAACTCTATCATTTCTGGCTGCCTGTCATCAGTGCGTGCTGCTCCTCGGAACCTAACCTCGATGGTTGCTTATCGCTAATCTCGCCTGCAGACCGTCATCGTCTCCCGCCCTTCCTCCGATCGCGCCAAACCTCGCCCGATGGACAACCGCTCCCGCCAACCACCCCTCTGGGGGCATGGCGGCCCATGGCCTTGCGCCCCATGTTTCTCACCCTGATCACCGCCGTGATGTTCGCTTCGTTGATAACGTTGGAGGTTCTGCGGCGATATTGTCAACAATATGGGGGACTGGTCTTCTTCTCCGACACCGACAATGTCTCCAGCCTGCAGTCCTTCGCCTACAACTACCTGCCCATCATCGCCGCCTTGGCCCTCGTGACCCTCTGGACCTTTATTGACTACGATGTTTTGCGCTTGGAGCCCTATTTCCAGGTCGCTCGACCAGAGGGTGCCCCCGCGTCGGTTCTCTTCATCAACTACAACTTCGGCCAGTCGTTCCTCACCCCTCTGACGTCGGCCCGGCGCCGCCATTGGATCGTCTTTCTGGTTTCCGTCACCACCGTGCTCATTCGTATGTTCCTTCCCGCCTTGCAGAGTACTCTCCTCGAACTCCGGGAGATCAACATGCTCGACGACGACGACATGAAAACATGGCCCCACTTGTTGGATCTCGACCATCAGGCCGAGTGGATGTTCTCGCAGGAAAGCAGCCCGAACACAACACTCGCCTCTGTTCTGACCACCAACACACAACTGCGCGATTCCCGCTCGTCGAATTACGCCGTGGCCCCGATCGAAATCAGCCTCGCAGACCGGCAGGAGAATACCGTATGGACCTTGAATGAGACCATCTACTGGGCGCAGCTATCCTGTCGCGATGTCATGATTGACAACCACCTGTCCGTGTCCGTGAACGATAACTCGACGTACCCACCGGCTGTCTCGTGGAACGTGACCGATGTCAAACTGCCGGATATCAACGGGACCGACAACGGCTGCATCTTGGACTTTCACTACAAGAATATTTACTTCGACAACACCGATTATCTGCAGATTCGTTACTGGGAGCCTGTCTGGCCCAACCGGTCACACCACTCTGCGGATATGAGTTCCGCATTCACTGCCCGTGGTTGCGACAACCCCTACGACCTGTATGGCATCGTTCTCTCAGTCAATGCCACCGAGGTCGGCGCTTACAGCATCAGCGAAATGGGTTCCGAGTTCACCTCTACAGCAACGATTTTCGCCTGCAAGATCGATTACCGCCAAGCCACCGCGCGACTCAGTATGCACGCGAACAGTTCGATCACCAATGTCACCGTCTTTCCCGACACCGAAACCGCCTTGTCCGACCAATTATTCAATATCAACGCTTTCCAAGGACTGCTGGCCCAACGTGCCCCGTACACGGGAGACATGCTATTCATTGACAATAATCAGACGAGCGGCGACACGACCGTGACGGAACTACCCGTGATCAGTCAAAACGTGCGTGACTTGGAACCGCTGCTGGTATTGGATGCATCGACCGTGATGAGTCCCGACGAGTTTGAATCAAAAGTGACGCGAGGCGTAGTTCAGACGTTTGTGCTCACCTTCGCTCGGCTCTTCAACCCCGACCAGGAACCGACCAGCGTGCCCGCCTTGCGATTCTCAACCCAGGTCACGATATCGGTGGTCACTTTTGCCGCTTGGTGCTCGGAGATATTACTGGCCTGTGGAATTGTGCTCGCCGTCTGCTTGATCTATTTCTATCAATCCCGGCCGAATATCTTGCAGAGTGATCCCGGCTCCATTGGGGCCATGTGCAGTATGCTGACTGATGTGTTTGGGCCGACCAACATCTTGGCCGATCCTCAGACGGAGTTTCATCAGTTCTCCACGCGCCAATTACGCCAGATTCTGAACACCTGTCGCCTCCAATGGCAGCAGGGTCCGGAAGGTCCACGTTTAGGAATTGTCTCGGCGGATGGTAGGCTGCCCTGAATTTCAATAGGGACCGAACTTTGCTGACTCTCGTGCAGGCTCACCAGTGATATTGCCTTATCAAACCCGGACGCGCGTCGACCCCATGCCCCACTTCCTTGTCGTCCCGATCTTCATTGTCGAATTTCTGTTTCTAGCTGCAATCATCACCATCATGGGACTGACGGTTGCGTCCTTGGCGCATGACGGCAGCTTCCAGCATCTAACCCAGTCCGGCTCAAGCTTCCTGCAGGTCATCCTTTCGTTCCTACCGTCGGTGGTTGCCTCCTCGGTCGGTGCCCTTTGCAATTCTATTCTGCGTAACATCAGCATTCTGGAACCCTGGGTCCATCTTCAACGCGGCATGGCCACGGCCCAGTCGTCGTTGTCGTTGAATTACGGATCTCAGAACCCTTGGGCCGTGTTCCTGAAAGCCATTCAGGATCGCCATGTTCTTCTGGGATTGGTGTCCTTCACCTGCATTGCCAATGTGGTGTTGACCGTGGTCGCCGGTGGTCTTTTCAATCAAGAACTCACCACCTCGTTTCTTCCTTCCAAATCGTTATACGCCAACTACAGCCACTCGCACTTCCGACAAACCGACTTCTCAGCCGACTTCACCGAGTTCGACCTGATTCAGACTAGTGTCTCCAGCGGGGTCCCGTTATTGTCGTGGATGGCGGCCAATTACACCTTCCTCCCGATCAGGAACACCGACCCAAATCCCGATGTGATGTATGGTGCTACCACGCTTGGAATTGGCGCCGAACTCGATTGTGTCTCCTTGAACGTGAAAGAGAGCATGCACCAGACCGGCCACACCCAGTATTGGATGTATCATCCCTTCAACAATGCGAGCCGAGAGTGCACGGTGAACATGACTGGCTTGACGCGACCCCACGAAGCCATTGCGCTTTCGATCCATTTTCTCTCGCCCTCGGCTTCTTCCGACCGCGACGAGTGTCAGGAGTCGACGTTCATCGTGGTCGGCCGATGGAACTACACCGCTGCGTCAGCTTACACCACCGAGAATACCATCGCTCTTCACTGCGAGCCGAAGGTGCAAATGCAAAATTTCAGCGTGACATTTGACCAACGCGGTCAAATATCCGATGTCGACCCGATTGACGGGACATCCGTCACTTCTGGTGCCATGTACGACAACGCCACCGCGGCCATGGGGCAGTTCAACAAGATCTTTGCGGCGATCCCGCAGAGCTTTGTTGGGGAAGAACCGGGGCACAACGGGTCTTATGTGTCCTCGTACGATTGGGCCGGGTTCTTGGTGGCTCGGCTGTACAAACAGAGTCAGGCGCATGTTCTACCTCTACAGGTGGAGGCTTTGATGGAGCATTCCAAAGAGGTGTATCAATGGGTCTACACCACCTACTTCTCGGTGTGGCGAAACATGTACCTTTTGCCATTGATAGAGCTCCGTCCCGCCGCCAACGGGACGGTGATCTCGAACACGTGGGCCATGGTCCCGTCCGTGCCGTCGCTCGCCATTGCGCTCATCCTCATCGCATTGGACACGGTGATGGTACTAGTGGTTTTTGGCACACGACGGGGACGGTTCCGGGGCCCACGCATGCCCCGGTCGATCGGGGCGATCATCCCGTGGATCGCCAATAGTCGCATGTTGGGCGATTTCACCAACACGTACGCGATGCCCAACTCGCAGCGGCGGGAGCATACCACGCGGCTGAACAAGCGGTATGCCTTTCGGACGTTCCTGCAGGACGACGGGCGGTTGCGGTACGCGGTGGATGAGGAGCCGCTGGTGGTTGAGGACAAGCCTCCTGCGGCGGGGGGCGAACGTACCGGAGAGGAGGCGAAGGGGGCCGAGGTGATCGAGCTGCAGCCGATGGGCGAGCCGGAGACGCCTCCTGCTCGGCCGGAATCATGAATATATGCAAGATGTAATGAACAATTAATGATGTAACAGTATTAGCATTGGATCGGGTGGGATGGCTAGCATGGGTGATGGGATCAGGATTTGATTGGGTTTGCAGTCACATAGATTGGAGTTTGGATTTGTACATAGATCTGTTTCTATAGGGATATTGGTTACGATACATTCTTGATCCGTGTGCCGAGGTGGGATGAGGGTATTCACCGCCTTACACTGTTGTAGTTTTTGTAGTGAATGGAAGAGTAGAGGTCAATTACCTCGATCACAGTGAAGCGGAGGTTAAGCTACCCTGCCTTTCCTGTTTATCAATAAACAATGGAATTCTCCTCCCCTACACCTCTTTCCTGACAGCACCTCCCACCTCGCAGACAACATTCTATCCACAGTTTCCTGTCAACGCGACCGTAACAAGCCCAGTTTTACACTGCGAATAATCACAGGCAGGCGGCGAGCGTATCTTCCGGCTCAATGCGGCCTTACTGGTTGTGACAATCGGAAAAAAGAGCTATTTTTCTAAAAACATGTTTTCTATAACCCGGAGCTCTGTTTGAGCGCTGGAATGACGCAGTAATCAGAACCCCGACACCAGGGCCCTGAGGACTTGGGATTCGCAGTCCCAGCGATAGCATGGAGAGCTACGAGGGGAGAAGCTACCATACTCTGCTGTGATCTTCCTTCTTCCTATGATTTGCTTGGAAGGGGTCATTGTATCCACCTTGAGCTGAGTATTCCTCCGGCCAGAAAGAAAGGCTGCACTCGGTTGTCCGTATCGCCAGCGATGTTCTGGATACGCATTCCTCTTTCCTATTTTTTCCTGACTTTTCCGGAGTCTATCCCCTGATACCATGTTAACACCCCGTTGACTCACTTCTTACTACCCGAATGAAGAAGATATGTTGAGCTGCGACGAGGCGAGTGCCTACCGATTGGAGAAATGCTTCGATCTGGCGCACGCCCCTATTACCCCCGGCACGAGTAGATTCCAGAGTCACTCCAAGTGGATCAAAAATGTCCTCCGATTCCCACTGTCGCGCTCCCCATCGTTTAAGATACGCGGTTCAGGCCAACCATCGCTGGCTGAAGTCTTCGTCTCCGGACATGGTCGTCGTCGGCCCCCGCCAGCGTCGGATCCCTCCGATGGACTCGGTCACTTGCCATCCCCAACTCTGCACAAATCGCCACGAGGCGTGGCTTTGACTCGACCATCTTACGTGAGTGCAGCCTTTCCTTGACAGCAAATGAGTCAGATAATGCAGAATCATTAGTGAGCAGTACTCGGCCGACGAGTAGCGAGACGCGATCGGGCGAACTCACGAGTTGCCTTGTTGGTCGTCCGCCGGTGCCCGTGGCGATGGCCAGCCCTGCCGATTGGCGTAGCGGGATGGGGCCGCCTGCAGCGAGGGTGCAGATTATCGAGGGTCTATCGATGCAGGCTGGCATCATGCTGGGTGATCTGTCACATCGCCGGGTGTTGATTGGCAGCAGGGAAAGAACACCCGTTTCCGCCAGACGGACGCTGTTCGCCCCAGCGTGCGAGGAGACGCACCACAAGGCGAAGCAAAGCGACAAGAAGTCAGTAAGCAGAACTGCGCTGGAGGCTGAGTGTTTCTGGCTGGTTGGCCTGACCCAGGGTGCGAGCCAATGGTCAGCCCTATACCGGGTCAGATGCATAAGGCTGCCAATGCATGGATGGGGGCGGCCGGATCGACGGCCAGCGAAGTTTGCGTCCTCAGCGTCCTCAGCGTCCACCGTTGCTGCACCCTTACCGGGCGGCGCAATGGATTGGTCCATTTTGGGGTGAGAGATTGACCAAATCCTGTTCTCCGGTGCTCGATTTGTGGATGGGTGGGATCATATGGATACAGGCTCTGCCCCTCAGCCACGATGCAGGGCTATTGGCAGGGTGCCCGATTCAGCTGGGTGGGCGACTAGTATTCGGAGAAGATATAAGGGACTCCAACACGCGGGTCTTCGTCGGAGGTCGTCCAATTCAATCACTCCCCGATCAAACCAAACCATGGCGTACGATCCATGCGACTGCGACCGGCCGCCGGTGCACAACAAACCCACCCAAGAACTGGTGCTCTGTTTCGATGGCACCGGGAACACGTTTCGGGTGGACGGAGGCGAGAGCAATATCCTGAAGATCTTTCGGATGCTGGACCGCAGCAAAGAGAATCGATGTAAGCCGTTGCCCTATCACTCTCCGTCGAAACATACTAACCAACCCTCCCAAGACTGCTACTACCAACGTGCGTCCCTCCCCTGAAGTGCCTCATACACACACTCACTAACCCTCCCAAGCCGGCATCGGCACCGACATTACCCCCGGCACGTTCGCGAACGTCGCCTTCCGGCCCTTCAGCAACCTGCCGGCCAGCAAAGTCATCGACCAAGCCCTCGCGACCTCCTTCGACCAACACGTCATCGGCGGCTACCGCTTCCTCGCACGACGCTGGCGGCCCGGCTCCCACATCTACCTCTTCGGCTTCTCGCGCGGGGCCTACACGGCCCGCTTCCTGAACGAGATGCTCGACTTCGTGGGCCTGATCTCAGCCGACAACGAAGAACTGATCCCCTTCGTATGGCAAGCCTTCCTGTCCTGGAAATACGCGCACGGGGAGCGGGAAGCGCGGCAAGCGGACAACTTCCTCCGCCTCTGCCGGGACACGATGTGCCGGTCCGTCGGCCTCGTGCATTTTTTGGGCCTGTTCGACACCGTCAACAGCGTCGCGGAGTTCAACAAGGACGTGCTCAAGGACATGGAGACGATGCCTCGCCCGCGCTACATGCGGCACGCGGTGAGCATCGACGAGAAGCGTATCAAGTTCCAGCCCGTGCTGTTCGAGCGGCTGCGCGGCGCGCACGCCAAGAAGGGCCGCGTGAGCACCTGGGCCGAGCGCGCGGAGCAGCAGTTCTGGGGCGTGCCGTTGAGTCCCGTGCTCGATACGGATTTCGAGGAGGTGTATTTCGCGGGGGATCATAGTGATGTCGGCGGCGGGCATCCCCCGGCTTATTCCGGGGAAGGGGCCAGGAGTTGGCCTGTTAGTCAGATTCCCTTGATGTGGATGGTGCAGGAGGCCACGCATGTCGGGTTGACGTTTGATCCGGTGCAGTTGCAGGAGCTGGGGTGTTATCTGGTGCCTGCTGTTTCTCCTTCGTTATCGGGGTCATCGGAGGGGGAAGGGGAAGGGAGGTTGATCGAGGTGGAGGACGTCGCGAAGCCCCAGCAGCAGCAACAACAGCTGATGGAATTCGACCCAGCGATCGTGCACATGGCCGAACGCGCCCCACTGCACGATTCCCTCGAGTACGACTCCGGGAAAGGCGTCGAGACGCTCTTTTGGCGGTTGCTGGAGTGTCTGCCCATGAAACGCCCCAAGGTGAACCGCGACGGCTCCGTCAAGGAGACCCGGTGGCATGTCGGGGGCCTGCGGCGGCCGCTGCCGGACGGGGCGCGCATCCACGCCAGCGTCATCCACCGGCTGCAGCAGGACCCAGAGTACCGGCCGTACAACCTGGGGCTGGGGCATAAGCGGGTGCCCACGACCACGTCGCTGGACCGCCATCAGCATCAAATCGAGAGGCGGGATATCGGGCAGTGGCGTCGGATGCAGCATGGGGGGCTGTGTGATTACTATGTGCAGGTGCAGGCGCCGTTGCCCGGGGGGGGTGCGGGGGCGTCGCGGTGTGCGTCGAGGAAGAGTACGGCTTAGGGTTGCGGTGTGTGTATGCTAGGGTGTGTTTGAATATACAGTGTTTTCCTTCCTACCTTGCCTCTTGCCGATTTCCATGATGCACAGTAAGAAGTCGATAGACTCGATGAGAAATCATATTCATTAAGACATCCATATTACATCTATTCCCCACCCCCTTCTAACATCATCATCGTCATGATCACCCCCTCTATCCACTGACCGAACCCGGCCTAGAAAAGCTTATACCCACCCGGCATCAACGTCTGAAAAACGCCCTCGGGATCATAAGCACTCGCAATCTCCTGCAACTTAGCCAAGTTCTCACTGCCATACCCAGAGTAAATCTCCTGGAACCACGCCGCATCGCCCATGTAGTTGAACGGATCATACAGCCCAGCGGCATCGGTGGCATTGTTAATCAACTCGGTGGTCTCGACGACCCACTGGCCGACGATGGTGTCATACTCGCTGCCGATCCACTCGACCACCTCGGCGTAGCACAAATAGTTCTGGGACGCGTCGAGGCCCAGTGCGTTGCCGCCGCGGGCGGTCGAGGCGTCGATCCAGTTGGCGCCGATGGGCTGCCAGTCCAGCTCGATGATGGAGATGTTGGCGCTCGGGATCTGGGCGTACAGCTTGGGCAGCTGGGCGGCGAAGGTGGCGTTGATGATGTTCACGCCTTCGAGGAGGGATTCGTAGGTGGTTGCTTTGATGGTGCCGGCCACGAAGATGTCACTATAGGTGTTTGTTAGTGCGTTGTGCAGGGGGTGGTGCGGTGCGGGCACAGGCACAAGTTGGTTGAAGGCTAAGGGCTGGCTTACTTGATATGCGGCGTGACAACCGCTCCCATCTCCACGGCCATCTCAGCCACAGTCTTGAACGCCATCGTGTTCGACACGGCCGGGATATCCGTGAACACCTTCAGGGCGTCCGGGTAGCTGACGTCGGGGCTATCGTAGAACAGAATGACCGAACCAACGGCCGAGCCCTCGGAGGGGACGACCGCCGGGACAACGTGGGTCTTGGGGTCGGTGTTGTTGGCAGCGAAAGCAGCAGTTGCCTGATCATGTCGTTAGCCAACCCTCTATCCCCTCTCCACCCTCCCTATCCCACTCATTCACTCTCAAGGGAGAACGTACCGCCAAGAAATCAGGAATATACTCCTCCGCGACAGTCCAGGTACCCGCCCACACCTGGGTGGAGGCGATGGTCTCGATATCGAAGCGCGTCACGATGCCGAAGTTGCTGCTGCCACCTTTCAAGGCCCAGAAGAGGTCCGCGTGCGAGGTGGCGTTGGCCTCGACGATGGTGCCGTTGGCCAGCACGACCTCATAGTTGACGACCGAGTCGCAAGAGAAGCCGACCTGGTTGCCGAAGTAGTTCACGCCGCCGGCCAGGAGCAGACCGGGCACGCCGACGGGGCCGAGGCGGCCGCCGGGGGCGGTGAGGCTGTAGGGTTCTAGGTAGTCGTAGATCTCCTGCCAGCTGTTTTGCACATTAGCACTTCTCTAACAAGAGAGGGAGGGGGTTTGGGTAGAGGAAGCTAAAAGGGGGAGGGTAAGCAAGGCAACGAACCGGAAGCCAGGACCCATGTGCAGCAGCGACTGATCGGCATTCAACTCCAGGGTCGTCAGGTTGGACATGACGATCAGCACCCCGTTGTCGATGTTGTTGGATCCCTGTCGATCATTCGTTAGCGTCCACTCTTATCCTTTGTTTGGTTTGTTTCTTTCTGCGAGTGGAAAAAGGTGGAAGTGGAGTGAAGGTGCTGCTGTGCACATACCCGAATGCCCATGTGGCCACCACCGCGCACGGCGAATTCGGCCTGCGCCGCCACCAACTTCTCAATGCCCCGGGCCAGCTGCGCGCTCGACTGCGGCCGGAACACGCACCCGGGAGCCATGATCTCGGTGTTGGACCAGAAGTTCTGCGCCTCGTAGTCATACACCGTGGTGCTGGGGAGGTAGACCTCGTCCAGGGCACCGCTGAGCACGGTGCAGCCCTTGGTGAGGTTGCTGGCGCCGGCGAGGCCGGCGAGCGGGAGGACGGTGGTGAGCTTCATGGTGAATTCCTCACAAAAACAAAATGCAAGGAAGGGTACAAAGGAGATGAGAATAAGATCCTGAGAGACACCACAGAAAAAAGGTGGACGAGGTGAGGCTTTTAAAGCGAGGCTACAGCCTAGCTGGCGGTGGGGGACCGATAGCCTCCGAACTCAATTGCAAGCCAAGTGATCAGGCCAGACTCCGTACGACTGCAATGCAGGCTCTCCGCGGACTAACCAGGCCAGAAAAGTGGAGGAGCTGCGTTTGCATGAATCAGGTGTGCCTGATCGTGGTGGGGAGAAGAGAAGACGAAGGAACGCAGAATCGCAGTATGCGTGCAGAAACAAAACGGGCTCACCGCGCAGAAGCAAGGCGGAAGCACAGAAGAACGGTTCTAGTTCGTATTGCTAAGCTACACCGGGCTTAGTGGTCTTGCTAGATTGCTGAACAACAACGGGCGTGGATGGAAAGGGATTAGAGTCGCTGCAATAGTCTCAAAAGTGGGGAATTCATCGCCCGGGTTGGGGGGAAGCAGGCAATAGCCGAGGGGGGGGGGGGCACTACCGCCCACGTGGAAGGAGGATTGCGCCAATAGATTCCTGCTCATACACTACCGCTATCTTATACAATTGTACGGCAGTGTGCATGGTGCTTCTGCACGGTTCGGAACCCATTTCCTTGCCGGAGGATGCCGTGCGTGCAGACTGAGATGAGCCGTACGAGCCGTTGGAGGGCCGCGGCTGTCGGTGAGTGAGCGTCTTCCGGATCAAGTACCGCATCTGGATGCTTCGGCGTAACCCTAATTCCCTACTGAAATTTCCCCCTGTGTCGTCTAGACAGCTGTCATTCATATTAGAGATTAAGCAAGTCCCAACCGGCGATACAATGCGGTTGTATCCCCTCCTAACGCCGTGATTACCAAGCAAAGAGCAAGCACCGACCTGATCTGATCCACTTGCTGACACCGACACTGATAGCACATGGCGCCATGACTGCTCCACCAGCGCGGAAAAAAAAAAAAAAACTAAAATAGGAAGAATACAAAAGACAAAGAAAAAAAAAAAAAAACACAGAAGAAGGAATAAAAGCGCAGGAACAGATAGAAGGCAAAAGTAGAAAAACTCCATATCAATTATGCATCAATATACCGTATCATCCGCTATCGCAGGTCCGTATTACTATCCACATTAAACTCCACCGTTCGGATAATGCCCTCCGTACTGCCCTTGCTGCGATGCAAGGTGGGGCCTGGCGTCGTCGTCCCCGGTAGAATATGCTCCTCGCTATCATCGTTGGTACCCCCGTGTAATCGAGTCGAGTAGTGGTTACTGGCGGGCGCGAACTCGGGCGCATCGCGGGGGATGGAGCCCAGCGGGTGGCCGTATTTGCGGGAGGCCGACTCATGGTAGCCGCCGCTATGCGTCGAGAAACCCAGCAGGCGGGGGAAGTAGCGGCGCACGAAGGGGCGCATGGCTGTCGTGCACCCGCCGATGATGCCCAGGTTGAGTTCGATGGTGCACCACATGAGTGCGTTGGTCGTGGTCCCTGTGCTTGTCTTAGTCTCCATTCTTATGGCTTGGTGGGGAGGGGCGTCGCGTACAAGTGAGGTCGGTGCTTTCGAGCAGGGTGTATAAACTGGAGAGACGGATACAGCTGATGACTCCGACACTATCCTCCCTATTAGCATCATGCGTGCGCTCGAACCAACAGAATGCTAAAACACGTACATGCACCCCATAGCCAGCATAGCCCCAACTGCGAACTTCTGTCGGAACGGCATCTGCAATCTCCGCAGCCACGGACTACCACACCATCAGCATATCCTCCCTTTAAGCAGCAAGGCAAAACCCACATCGGAACCAAAGTCGTCATAAAATCCGTGAAAATACCCAGTCCCGCATTCGCAAAGTAAAACACCGGCCGGTTCATGCACGTCGCGTTCGTGATCGAATAATCCCACGAGGCGGCCACGGGGCTGCAGCTGAAGATGTTGGCCAGCACGCTGGCCACGTTGTAGCCCACCGCGATGAAAATGACGGTCCAGACGGCGTAGTGAAAGGTCTTGCTGGGGAAGATGCGCAGGTAGAAGATCAGGACGGAGACTTTGGTGAAGCCGGTGCCGGCGCAGTAGATGATGGCCGCGACGACGTTGAGCTATCGCTGTCAGTTAGATCTGCGCGTCTGGGCGAGGTGAAGGGGCGAGGTGGAAAGACCTACCTTCAGAAACCACGGGGTGAGCGAGCTGTACGGGACGTCCCACATGTGTTTACCCAGACCCCAGTTGAGCACTGTCCATTAGCTTCGTTGTTGAGGTTGTCGCAGCGTATGGGTGGCTTACTGTCGAGGGTGACGCCGGTGAGGATGCAGGATAGGACCTGTTGGTCAGTTGCGATGCACGCCACGGGATATTATTGAGGTAGCTTACAACCGAGATAATCATTAGGTCTGGAGTGTCGTTAGTATACTGCACTTAATAATCTGTAGCGAAGGAGACCTACAATCATCATACGACACACTGCGCACTAGGTAGATGCGCGTCCACATGCGCACGACCAGCGCAATCACCGCCAAAGGCAGGAAAACACAGTTTACAACGAGGAACTTGAGGCCGCACGACGGGGGATCGACGAAGTTGGAGACCATCCCGGCGGGCGGCGCCATGGCCGGCGTGATGGAGGAGCTGTTGGTCATGATGGGCTCAACTCGGCATGATCCTGATCAAAGACGGGTGGGAACAAACACACAAGTAAAAGAAAGAAAGAAAGATACAAAAGAGCGACAGATGAGAATAGATCTGGGGAAGGAAAAGAGAGAAGGGGAAAGAAAGAAGCACAGACTGCTGCCCGGAGATATAAGGTGACAGACAGGCAAACGCCAGGAATGCAGCGGAGACAGTGAACCAGAAGGAAACCAGCAGTGACCACTGCACCAGCCAGGCGACACGTCGGTGCACTCTGTCATATACAATTATCCATCCCTACAATGAACCAAATCTTTAGAATGGCTGCTCTCTCCTCATACCAGAGGAGGAAACGACGCGCTAGACTACGCTACGTAAAAAGCCCTGCCTTGCCCTGCACCAAGATAAGTGGCGAACTCAATTTCTCCCGCTAAGGGAGGGATGGGTTGGACTACTGAGACTATGTGCTGCAGCGCACGTTTTGGCGCTGGGCGACCGTCTATCCGGAGCAGGGACAAGACGAGACTAGTTGGTTCTAGTGCTGCTCATGAGACCCAGCTGGCTGGCTGGTTGTGTTTCTGTTCCCAGACAGAGTCCAATTTTCAGACTTTCGGGGATTCTTCCCCGATGAGTGCGTCAATCGCGAAGATGTCGCCTTATTGCTCATTGATCACATCCCATTCCCCTCTTGCAGCAGAAGATCGTGACGATCACAGCTTGTTTCCCCTTGCTTTGTCTGGGGAATCGACGCATGTCACGGTACAGATCTGAGAGAGAGAGAGGGGGGGGGGGG